>NC_133664.1:158981785-159223663 GCF_037893015.1 Macrotis lagotis | reverse complement strand
AGGTCTTTTAGAGAAGAAAGATAAATTAGTTTAGTATATGCTGAATTTGAGGAGCTAGCAGGAGAGAATTGGCAAGCAGGCAGTTTGAAATGTGAATATGAACTGAGAGTTTAGAGTAGATATATAGAAATTAATTCATTTAAACCCATCATTAAATACACATAAATATGTTTAGTTGCCTCTCTGTGAAGAGTATTATGATAGGCTCTGGGGCAAATGCATAGATCACTTAAGATAATGGTCTTTGCTCTTGGGGAGAAGCAAATGATATTTGTTAACTATGATCTAGATATTGTTCTAGGTCTGGCAAAAATAAAAGCAGACATATTAAGTCTTCAAGGGGGTAATGAGGAGATAACAGAAGGGAATGAGAAATGTAAATATTTGAGTATAATATGATGAAGAAAAAGATGAAAGCAAGTTTCAAAGTAAATTTGAGAAAAAAGAAATCACTTAATCTAAGAAATTCCATCAGAAGTAGCAGCTAGGCAAGACATTTTCTGTAGAGAAGTCATATTTTTCTTAATTCACCAAGAATAGGTAAATTAAGTAAGTCTTTCTTCACCTATTCTTGATGAATTTTCTTGAAGAGCACAATCTATTCTATTAGATGAGGAAACAAGTAGAGATAGCTATAAAAAACATGGTTTTCATATTAGGAATAATATCTATTCACTTTCATCTTTCACTTTGATTATGTCTGGACCTTCAGGCTCACACAAAGTCATATGAAGTTTTTGCAAAAGTATTTCCTTGGTGAATTGCTGTGAAATCCTCAATCCTATGAGCGACCAGGATATTTAGCAAGATTGTGAATTAGTTGTTGCTTAGTAGACCATTTTATTTTCAGTATAATGGAAGGAATCAATATTCTTAAATCCCTACTTATTTTCAGGCACTATACTGTTTTATTAATATTCTCTTATTGATTCTCATAGCAACACTGTGAAATAAATGCAGCTATTATTACCATTTTGTATTGGAGGCAGTTAAGAAAGACAGAGGTTTAAGTGACTTGCCCAGGGTCATAAAACCAGTAACTATTTGAAGCAGATTGAGAAAGAAACTGTCTGAAGCCCTCTCAGAGTCTCTTCCAAACAGCTAGAAAGATCTGTCTCACTGGGATGGGAGGGGAGCAAGGTCCAGCAGCAGCATCACCCAGCCAGACTCACAAAGGGGACTTGCAGGCATGCTCCAAACCTGGAAGAATCCACCAGGGAGGTCCCACTTTCTAGGAAGGTGAGCAGTTTGTGTAGTCCAGCATAACCCTACCCCAGCACAAGCCATCTGGGGCCTACCAGCAGAGAGACCCTGTTTCCATAGGAATGCAGCAGCAGAAACACCCCTCCCCCAGCCCAAGCTGCTACATCCAGTAGAGACCCACAGGGAAGTCCCACTCCCCACCCCCCCCACCCCCCGCCCCAGTATAAACCAGACAAAAAGTCTTACCTCCAGATAAGCCCTGAAGCCCACTGAACCAGTAAGACCCAGAGACTCAGCTCAAAAACATTTATGACAGCACTGGAAGAAAATCTAACTCACATAAAATCAACAAGTCACAGCAAAAAGGCATATAAAGATAAAAAAAATAAGAGCTTGACTATAAAAAAGTTACTATGATTATAGGGAGGACCATAGTGTTACAATGGCTACAATGCAATTTGATCTCAGGTACTAAAATGAATTCCTGAGGATTTTAAAAAGCAACTTAGAGAAGTTGAAGAAAAAGTGGGAAAATGAGAGTAATGCAAGAAAATCATGGGGAAAAAGTCTCAGTAGCATGGGACAAAAATATAAACAAAAATATACTGAGGAAAATAACTCTGTAAAATATAGAATTGGCCAAATTGGAAAAAAGGAAGTAAAAAGCTCAATGAAGACAATAATTCCTTAAAAGGTAGAATTGAAAAGGTGGAAATTAATGGATCTATGAAACATAAAGATGCAATAAAGCTAAATGAATAGTAAAAACAAAATAGAAGAATGTGAAATCTCTAATTGGAAAAATAACTAACCTAGAAATAGGTCAAGAAGAGATAATTTAAGAATTTGAAAACAAACAAAAATAAACAAAAATGGAGAAAATTAAATTTTAACAAATCCACTGAATACCTACTAAATGAGATTCCAAAATGAAAACTTCCAGGAATATTATAGTCAAATTTGAGAGTGCATGGATTAAGGAGAAAGCATCACAATTAACAAAAAAAAAGAAATAATTCATATATTTGGGGGCTACAGTCAGGATTACATAGAATTTGGCAGCTTCCACATTAAAGAACTAGAAAGAATAGAATATGATATACTGAAAGATAAACAAGTTGGGATTACAACCATTGATCACCTACCTAGAAAACCTGAATATAAGCTTTTAGGGGGAAATGGATATTTAACAAAATAGGGAACTTTAAGATATTTCTAATTAAAAGATCTGAGCTGATAAAAATGACTTTCAAATACAAGATTCAAGTGAAACAAAAAAAGATATAAAAGAAACAAAAGAAAACACAAGACATTCAATAATATTAAATTGTTTATATATCTATATGAAAAGATATTTATAACTCTTAAGAACTTTATTATTATGACAACAATTAGAAGGAATATATGTAGACAGAAAATGTTGACATAAGGTGACTTTGATGGAATAATACCCCTCCAAAAAATGAAGCAATAAGAAAGAAAATTATACAGAATAAAAATGAGGTAGATTGAAGGAGGCAAATTATCGCACATAAAAGAGGCATGAATTCTATTATAATAGAGAAAAAGATTGGGTTGGGGGCCTGGTGGGCAAAGCCTAAAACTAACTCTTATCAAAATTTGCTCAAAGAGAGAAAAAAAAAAACTCAATTAGATATAGAAATCTATCTTACCCTATATGGAAGTAAAAAGTGAAAGAGATACTAGAAGAGGGACAGGAGATTGATAAAATGGAGGGTATGTTGGAGAAGATCAGCAGTAAAACATGTGATGAGGGAGAGGGGATATAGAAGCATAAAAAAGCATGGAGGGAAATCAACAGTTATCATAACTAAATGTGAATGGGATGAACTGACCTATAAAACAGAAGGAGATAACAGAGTAGATTATAAATTTGAATTCACAATATGTTCTTTACAGGTGACACATTTGAAGCAGAGAGATAACATAGAGAAAAGGTAAGGGGATGAAGCAGAATCTATTATCCTTTGGGCGACACAAAGAAAGCAGGGATAACAGTCATCATCTCAGATACAGCAAAAGCAAAATAGATTTAATTAAAAGAGTTAAAGAAGGAAACTATATCTTGCTGAATGGTTCCATAGACAGTGACATCATATCAGTATTAAATATGTACACACATATGCACATATGTAAACACTACATGGTATAGCATCTGCATTTTTTTTTTAGGTTTTTGCAAGACAAATAGGGTTAAGTGGCTTGCCCACACAGCTAGGTAATTATTAAGAGGCCAGATTGGAACTCAGGTACTCCTGACTCCAGGGCCGGTGCTCTGTTCACTGCATCACCTAGCCACCCCATAGCATCTAAATTTTTGAAGAAATTAAATGAGTTACAGGAGGAAACAGATGATAACATAATACAACTTTCCCATCTCAGAGCTAGATGATCTAACAAAAAATAAAGAAAGAAGTTAAGGGGGTTGATAAAATTCTGGAAAAGTTAGATCTTTGGAAAAATTGAATGGGAATAGAAAGGTACATATCTTTTTCTAAGATTTTCAATTCTACCTAAATTATTTATTCAATGCCATATCAATCAAACTATCAAAAATTATTTCATAAGTCTTGAAAAACTACTAATAAAATTCATCTGGAAGAAAAAAAACTTAAGAATACCAAAGGAATCAATAATAAAATTGAAAGAAGATGGTCTAATCGTTACATATCTCAAAATGTATTAGAAAGCTGTAATTATCAAAACCATGTGGGTTTTGACTAAGAAATGGATACAAATTATGTTAAGGTAAATGACTATAGTATTCTATACATAATAAACTCAAACAGTGGTGGGATTCAAATAATTAATAATGATCCTAATGACTGTTTTAAGTATACAAAACACATACCAAATGGTAGTTTAGTATTTCATGCATTTAATACTCAAATATAAACAATAAAAGAGGTACACAAAACTAGATTATGTTATATTACTCACAGTAAGCAAATGTATCCTTGTAGAGTGAAAGTAGCCGTTACCACAGCAGTCAATATTGGTAAATATGCAGAACCAAAACTTATTCAGCCTATTCTCTCTTTTTTTCCCCTTCTACTTCCTTGACTTCTGAAATGGGTAAAAAGATAGCCCTTGAAATCTGTATTTCTATTGGTTCATTGTGTCCCAGTTTTCTATTGCTTTCACCATTCAGGGAACACTAGCACACTCATGATATATTGGGGGAATTTTGGGCATAACACAAAACAGAAACAAATGATGGCTTGCTATCTCCTAATTGTTTGGCTCCTTTTCTCTTTACATTATATGTTTGTTTATTGAGATAATAAAAATAAAGGAATTAAAATGCAGTATTTCATCAAAGGTATAAAGAGTTTTAGAAAATGAATAAATAAATATTACAAGCATATTTCCATCATTTTTTTAACCTATGAGTGGAATAAACATTACTATGGGTGCTTAGAAAATGCTGTTGGGCAGATAAATGCTAAAAGAAGAGTAAGGAATGTAAATTTGTGATTTCTATTTTGGGTGGCTGCCCAGGCATCCACCTTAGAGAGAACCCTGATTGCAAGGGTCATTTTAACAAGTGGTTCACTCATCTCCACATACAATTATCAGTTCTGCTGAACTGGTGAGAACTGGCTGAATCCCCCCACTGAACACAAAGATCTAATCTTTTAGAACAAAAACTTATTTGACAAGGTCTTCTGGGAAAACTAAAAAACAGTATGGCTGAAACTACATGTAGACCAATATTTCATACCATATACCAACATAAGGTCAAAATATGTACATGATTTATACATAAAGAGTGATATCATGAGCAAATTGAGAGAGCATAGAAGAGTTTATCTGTCAAATTTATGGATAAGGGAATAATTTAGGATCAAAGAAGATATAGAGCGCTTTACAAAATATAAAATCGACAATTTTATTTATATAAAATTTGTTTTTCATAAAACAAAGAAATGCCATGAAAATTATAAGGAAAGCAGAACATGGGGAAGATTTTTACAAAAAGCATCTCTGATAAGGGCCTCATTTCTAAAATATATAGAGAAATGACTTAAATTTATAAAAATATAAGCCATTCCCTAGTCTATAATGGTCAAAGGATATGAACAGGCAGTTTTCAGACAAAGAAATCAAAACTAGCTATAATCCTATAAAATACTCTAAATGCTATTGAACAGAGAAATTCAAATTAAAAAATCTTTAAGTACAAGCTTACATCTGTCAGTGACTAATACGGATGTTGACATATATGTTGGAAAACTGTGGTACTAATATATTGTTGGTAGAGTTGTGAACTGATTTAATCATTCTGTAGAGTAATTTGGAACTATGCCACAGGGTTTAAAAACATGCATACCCTTTGATTCAGCAATAACACTTCCAGGTCTATATCCCAAAGATGTTTAAAATAAAAAAGGAAAAGAATCTATTTGTACAAATATATAAAGCAGTTCTTTTTTGGGATGGTTAATAATTAGAAATCAAAGGAATGACCATCAATTAGGGAATGGATAAACAAATTTGTATGATTATATTATTTTGTAATTGTAATTGTATATGTAATAGTAATTATATAATTGTAATTGTTTATGATTGAATATTATTGTGCTGTAAGAAATAACAACAGAATGATTTCAGGAAAAAAAAGAAAAACAACTTGGAAATACTTATACATACAAACTGATGTTTAGCGAACTGATCAGAAGTAGAAGGACCTTGTAAAGAGTAAAGCAATTCAATGAACTGTGAATGACTCACTTATTTTCAGCAATAAGTCGTAAAGGATTAATGATATCAGGGAGCTGAGAAAAAACTGATTTTGATTGAATACAGACTTACATATGTTATTTTTTACATTTTTTTCATTTTCTTTTATTTAAGCCTTCTTGAATAAAAATGATTAATATGGAAATATTTTACATAATTGCACATGTATTACCTTTATCTGATTGTTTATCATCTCATGGAGGGTGGAGGGGAAGGACAAATATAATTTGGAGTTCAAAACTTTAAAAATCTTTTTAAATTGAAAATAAATGCTATATTTCTTTTTAACATAATTGGGGAAAATATATTAATTAAAAAAGAATATTCTCTTCCAGCTATGGATATATATTTTAAGTGCAAAATGTTGCTTAAATTTAAAAAGGCAACTATAGAACAAAATATAGAATTAGAACAACTGGTCATTCTGAGGCATTATTCATAGATGATTAATACCAATTGACACAAACATACAAGTTGAATTATTAATAGCAATATCTCACATCAATATAGAACTTTAATTTTTTTAAAAGGGTTTTTCTGGGGTGGCTAGGTGGTACAGTGGATAGAGCACTGGCCCTGGAGTCAGCAGTACCTGAGTTCAAATCCGACCTCAGGCACTTAATAATCACCTAGCTGTGTGACATTGGGCAAGCCACTTAACCCCATTTGCCTTGCAAAAAACCTAAAAAAAGGGGGGGGGGTTCTTACTATAATATTTTGAGGTATCAAGAAGCATGTATGTGTCAGAGAAAAAGGAGTCATGAATTTGGATTAAATGAAGTCAGTGAGTCGTGCATAATAAATGCAAAAGCAACTGGACACAGTCTCAAAAGAATTTGGATCCAATCCCAGGTTCCAGACTGAATAGCTTTGTTACCCTAGGCAAGTCATTTAATATCTTGGGCCTTCGATTTCCTTTTCTGTGAGATGAGTATGATAATTGTTCAGTCTACCTTACAAGACTGTTGAGAGGAAAGCACTTTTTTAAATATACAAAAACATTGTTAGCAATAGGCAGTTATCCAATTCTCCTTCTAGTTCTAAAATCCTTCAGTTCAATAGTTGTGCTGGCCAACCTTGTTTGAGCTTCTGTTCATTCAAATGTGTTCATCAAATTGGCTTAAATTATTCCCAAGTACATAATGCTCTTCATTTTGAGCAGGTGTAAATACCTTCTGGAAATTGAGGATAAATCATAGATAGCAGCCATACAAGATAAGAAAGTTGTGTTTAAAGAAAATGTGCTTTTGAATGAGGCCTTGCATTTAGTTTGAGTTTTTCTGGAGTACAAGTAAAGAGTGTCATCATAACTATGATATTTCCTTGAAATCTGCCTTCTCTATTCATGATACTAAAATATCTCTCAGAAGCCTAGTGGATAGGAAAATAAACATATGAAAACAAGGCGTTAAAAATCTCTCCCCCCTTTCATGTAGGACAGACAATGACTTGTGGTGGCATATAACGGTTTTTGAAGCTTGAAGTTCATTGTTATGAAAATGTGATTTTTCAGTTTTATGATGACTTGTCAAATAAAATATGTTTTCTAATGAAATGCTTCATGTCCCATGTGAGGAAAACAGTAGAGGTCATAACTTGATCTAACCAATTTAAGGCTCATTCTTTGTTTCACTTTAGGAATGGGTAGTCCTGGTAAAACGTTTAGGGCAAGAATCAGGTAGGACTTTCTAATGAGACTGATTAAAAGTTAAAATGCTGGGGACATACAGAAACAGATCCTGTGTATATGTAAATGCAAAAGATATATTTATAAATACCATGCATATTATGTATATATGTATAGGATATATGTATTCATAAATCTATGCCTTAAATTAAGCCAAAATATTTTGAAATAGTTTCCATGTACTTCTTTCCAAATTTCATCATATTTATTATTTAAAGATTATAGGGAATTTGCTAGTTTATAGGGAAGATGTTTGTTACATCCCCTAGTCAGCAACCATATATATTTATACACATTATACGCATATACCTATATAAGATTTCTTGACACTTTACACCTTTAGATGCTGATGAACAATTATAAAATCTTAGAGAAGGACAAGAACTTGTATATAACCTAAATTGAGGTAAAGGAACTAAGGCAAGATTTAGAGTTGGAATTAAATTTGCACTCCCCAACAGGTATACAAACTGATTCAGCGTCACTTGAGAGATCTTACTGCCTCAAAATACCTCCAACTTATCTGCTACTGTTTCCTACCCTTTCTACTCAGTCTGAGAATCCTAGATTTGAAGACTCTCATTTTAATAAACCAATTATTAAAGGGGAATTGACACAAATTAAATTTTAAGCTGTAATTGTTGAACTAGTAAAGAAGACTTACGGATTATCTATAAAATCACATGTTACTTTAGGGGGAAAAAGTTTTCTGAATTCCCTAAGGGATTAATCCTTGGAAAAAGAAGATTTATGAATAGTTAAACTATTTGGAGGAAGGTATGGAAAAGCAAGTTTTGAAAAGCTATAATAAGTAAATAAAGAAGTTCGATGAATTAGGGTACTTTGAACACACATTTCTCAAATGAAGAATTACAAGTAATCCAAGATATATGAGAGATTGCTCCACATCACTAATAATGTGAGAAATAGGAAAAAAAAGAAACAGATTTCAGCTCACACCTGGCAAACTGGAAATATGACAAAAGAAGAGAATAGTTAACAATGAAGAAATTTTGGAAGGACAGGCACAGTAATCCACTGTTAGAGGAGCTCTCAACCAAACCAGGTGTTTTGGAAATCAATATGAATCTTTGCTGAGAAAGTGACTAAAACATCCATGTCTTTTCACCTTGATATTCCACTGTAAAACCTATGTACCATGGCAGTCAATATTAAAAAGGGTTCATCTACACCCAAACATTCATAATAGTTTATTTGGTTAGCTGCAACGAATTGAATACAAAATAGATGCTTACCATAAAAAGAATAACAAAGCATATTGTGGTACATGTATACAATATTACTTTGATATAATAAATGATAAATATCACATATACAGAAAAACATGGGAAGATTTTTTTTGAACTGACATAATGGGAAGTAAACAAAATCAAGAAAACTATCCATGACTCCAAAACTGTAAATTAAAAATAACAATTAAATGAAAACTGATGCTGTTAAATTTTATCAAACAAACTTGGCCAAAAAAGAGATGCGCACTTCGTTTTCTTTGGGGAGGAAATGGATTGATAACTTTGATGTAGAAAATTGAATATAATATTGAATTTTGTTAATTGAATTTACTGAACTGCCTCCCCCCAATGCTCTTTTTTTATTCATTGTTTTGAAGAATTGTTCTCTGGAAAGAGATGGGGTTTAGATATTCATTGAGAAAGGTAAATGAAGTGAATAGGCTTAGTACTAATACCTAATGACTCTAGTTCTAGTGATTCTAGTAGCAAAAGGCATGAATTCAAATCTTGCCTCTAAGCAAATCTGCCTTGTCTCTGAACTTTAGTTTTCTTAAATGTTAAATAAAAATAAATGGTTTCTGGTAAACGTTTGTCAGAAGAGAAAATTGATAATAATAATCTATCTCAGCATTTTCTCTAGGGCTAGGTCTATATGATACAGGTGCCTTACCAAAGAACTTCAGTATTTTCCACCTACTCCACAAGGTGAAAGCTTTCTGATTAGCTACTTCAAATTATTCTTTATAAAAGTAAATAAAAAATTTTTAAAAAACTTTAGAGTAAGATCTTTTAGTGGTACATAGTCATGACCAGGCAAAGTGTAATTACCCAGTGCTACAGTGATATGTCTTGAGCTGTCTGTTAATAACACTATCTACCTCAGGAGTCTTCCCTTCCCAGATTGATTTTTTTTGACTAGGTAAAAGAATCATTTGTCTTATTTCTTTCCACTGAATGATCATTGCCTTAGTTAAACTTCGACATGTTAAAGATCTTAGGTTATTGCATCCAGGTTTTCCTCCAAGTGTTCTGATCCGTATCTTGCCACTAGACTCAGAGGACCTTGGAGAAGAAAGTGAAATGACTTTGCATGGCCTTCCTGGACTTAAGTCTAATTCACTTGCACATCATGATATCACCTCCCTGAATTCACAGTCCTCTTCAGGAATGAAAGACAAACAACATCTAACACACTGTAAACTAGAGTTGTTTTTGTTCATTTATTTTTCATTCCTGTCTGACTCTTCATGACCTCTCTTGGGATTTCCTTGGCAGAGATACTGGCATTGTTTGCCTTTTTTTCAGCGCATTTTACAGATGAGGAAACTGAGGCAACTATGATACATGACAGCTAATGTGTCTGAGCTCAGATTTGAACCTAGATCTTTCTGCCTGCAGATGCAATGCTGTAGCTACTGTACTACTTAGCTGTCCATAAACTAGAGAATACCACAACACTATGTGTTGTTTGTAGTAAATATATACTACCTGTGGCAAAATGCTCAGCAATCACTTAATCTGAAATTATTTGTAAAGAAGATTCCCCCTTAGACAAGATTTGACTAAAATAAAACTTCTAATATGCCTTCATTTCTGAGATTCCAGGCAACATCCATTATTACTCATAATTGAAAGATGCATGTGTACTCTGTTAGGTTGTAGTTCTTCTCCAGTCACATATAGGCTAGCAACCATCAAGAGCCACTGAGATCTATCAAAATGCAAAGCATTTCTCACAATACAAGATTTACTACAGTAACCTTGTTATTTCTAGTGTAGAGGGTAGTTAGGTGGTGCAGTGGATAGAGCACAACCCTGAAGTCAAGAGGACCTGAGTTCAAATTCGACCTCAGAAAACTTAATAATTACCTAGCTGTGTGACTGGACAAGTCGCTTTACCCCATTGCCTTGCCAAAAAAAAAAGTTATTTTATTTCTAGTGTCAGGAAGATAAGCTAAGAACTTTGATTTTTGTATTTCCTTGTCTAAAGTCTATTCATGATGAGCAACTATTATTATGAGTATCCGTCTCTGCAAACCTCGACCTTTTAGATGGATCAGAATATTTTATGTTCTTTTGTCATTAATGCATATCTGAATATTAATACTAAAAAGAACTTTTCAGATATAATAGATTAGAATAAGTTGGGAAAGCCCTTAGAGAATTCTATTACTAACTCCTAAATGAGACCTTTTCTCCTTACTCAGTTGTCCTTTTGTCTTGAAATTACTTTCCATTACTTGAAATGTACTTTGTTCTTACCTATATCAGTTCAATAGAATTTAAGCTACTTTTTAGAAGGAGCTATTCTTTTTTTATATGTTGTTTCTCAATGCTAGCATAGAGTATATACTTATTGTACTGTATTATTTATTGAATTGAATCTATTCTGATCTACACTTGAATAAAAATCTAAATCTCAAAACATGTATAACCAATGTTCATCTAGCCTTTACATGAAGATTCAACCAAGGGAATGCCTATTACATCCTATTTCATTTTTATATAGCTCTAATTATTCGATCCCCCCCCTTATATCAGTTCTCAATTTCACTTTTTGATTTTACATCTATGCTGCCCTCAGGGAACAAGTTGGATAAATTTAATACTCTTCTATACTATATGAAAGGCATCTAAGTAGGATAGTATTAGACCTGTAGTTAGACCAACCTGAGTTTAAATTCACTTACTAGTTTACAAGACCCTGGGCAAATCTTCTGATTTAGCTTTGTCATTTGTAAAATGGGAATAATAGCATCAACCTTCCCATACTTGTGAGGATTAAATGATATATTTGGCAAATGATTTCTTTCTTTTTCATTCTGCTATATAATGGAAATGCTTGTTTTATTTCTAAAGATCAGAATAAAATAAGAAAAATAAAAATTAAAAAAGAGTTGATACTCTAGACAAGTAAGGAGTTAGGAAAATAATATCCATGAATAAGGAGACAATTGTCCTGCTGTATTCTATTGTACTTCCATAACATCTGGACTTATTGTCCTCAAACCCAGGTGCCACATTTTAGGAAAGACACTGATGAACAGGAAATTTCCCAGAGGAGAGTAAACAGAATGGTTAAAGACTTTGCATACATAGAAAATAAGGAGTAATTGAGAAACTGGCGATGTTCAGATAGCAGCAGAAGTGACTCATTAAGGATATGAAAACTATCTTAGAGCACTTGAGGGACAATGATGTAGAAAAAGAATTAAACTTATTTTATTTTAACTAGTAGGTCAAACTAGAAGGATTGGACTGAAGTTTCAGAAAGATAACCATAGGTTTGATGCTAAATAAAAAGAAAAATATAAAACTTAGGGGCGGCTAGACGGCACAGTGGATAGAGCACCTGCCCTGGAGTCAGGAGTTCCCGAGTTCAAATATGTCCTCAGACACTGAAGAATTACCTAGTCATAAGGGGCAGCTATGTGGCGTAGTGGATGAAGCACCGGCCCTGGAGTCAGGAGTACCTGGGTTCAAATCCGGTCTCAGACACTTACTAATTACGTAGCTGTGTGGCCTTGGGCAAGCCACTTAACCCCATTGCCTTGCAAAAAAAGGAAAAAAAGAAAAATAAACTTCCTAATTCTATCTGAAAGTGCAATGGCTACTTCAAGAGGTTTGAAATGATTTCTTATTGGAATATTTTTAAAGAAAGGAAGGATGACCATTTTTTAAATTTTTTTTTAAATTTATTTTTTATTCTCATTTTGTACAAATGTTTTTCTTTACATTAATAAAATATACTTGTTGACAAGTGAACAAAATACCCCTCCCCCCATGAATATAGATAGACTTGCTTGAGCAAAAAAGTAAAGGGGGGGGAGAAAAAAAATTAAAATTAAAAAAAAATAATAGTAATAATTGTAGGTATGGCCAGGTGGTGCAATGGACGAAGCACCAGCCCTGGAGCCACGAGCACCCAAGTCCATATCCAGCCTCATAAACCCAATAATCACCCAGCCATGTGACATGCAAGCCACCTGATCCCCACTGCCCTGCAAAAACCAAAAAGAAGAAAAAAAAAGACCCAAAATGAAATAAAATAGTAATAATAGTAGGAGTGGCTGGGTGGCAGACAGAGCATTGGTCCTTGAGCCAGGAGCACCCGAGTCCGAATCCGGCCCCAGACACCCAATGATCACCCTGCTATGTGGCCCCAAGCAGGCCACCCAGCCCCACTTGCCCTGCACGCTCCCCCAAATAATAATAACAAAAAATGTGTTTCAGTCTTTGTTCCAACACCATCAACTCTGTAGTAAGTGGATCACATTCTTTATGATAAGTCCATCACAAAGTTACTTCCATATTTTTCCAATGTTGCCATTGTTGATCGCAACTCCCTCCTTTCTTATTTCTCCACTACCATGTACTATATTTTCTCTCTCCTTTTACTCTGACTCTGCTGTAGGGTCGCTGCATGGTGCAGCAGGCAGATCCCTGGTCCTGGGGCCAAGAAGCCCTGAGCCCCCGTACCAGCCCTGAGGCCCAGCATCCACCTGGCCCTATCATCCTGGGCAGGCCATCCAATCCCAGCCCCTTGCAAGAAGTAAAAAAAGAAAATGTGTTATATCTGACCACTGTCCCCCCATGGTCCATCCTCTCCTCCTTTATTCACATCCCCTCCCCTTCCCCCTGCTCCCCCCTCCTTCTTACTCCAGTTGTCTATACCCCATTGAGTATATTTGCTTTTTCCTCTCCTAGCCATCTCTGATGAGAGCAAAGGTTCCCTCATTGCCCCTTGCCTCCCCCCTTCCATATCATTGCAATAGATCATTGTAATAAAAAAAATCTTATTATGTGAAATATCTTGGACTATTCCTCCTCTCCTTTTTCTTTCTCCCATTCCATTTCCCTTTTTTTCTTATTGACTCCATTTTTACACCATATTTTATCTTCGAATTCAGCTTTCTCCTGTGCTTCAACTATAAAAGCTCCCTCTACCTGCTCTGTTAACTGAGATGGTTCATATGAATATTATCAGTATCATTTTTCTATACATGCAGTTCATCCTCATTAAGTCCCTCATATTTCCCACCTCTCCTCCAATCTCCATGCTTCACCTGAGTCCTGCATCTGAAGATCAAACCTTCTGTTCAGGTCTGGCCATTCCAAAAGGAATCTTTGAAATTCCCCTGGTTCATTGAAAGTCCATCTTTTTCCCTAGAAGAAGACATTCAGCCTTGCTGGGTAGTTCATTCTTGGCTGCATTCTAAGCTCTTTTGCCTTCCGGTATATTGTATTCCAAGACCTACGAGCTTCCAATGTAGCTGCTGCTAAGTCCTGTGTGATCCTGACTGCAGCTCCACGATATTTGAACTGTGTCCTTCTGGCTGCTTGTAATATTTTCTCTTTGACTTGGGAGTTCTGGAACTTGGCTATAATATTCCTAGAGGTTGGTTTTTTGGGATCTCTTTCTTGGGGGGGGGGATCGGTGGATTCTCTCCATTTCTATTTTGCCCTCTGCTTCTAGAATATCAGGGCAATTTTCCTGTAGTAATTCTTTGAAAATGATGTCAAGGCTCTTTTCCTGATCATGACTTTCAGGTATTCCAGTAATTTTCAAATTATCTTTCCTAAGTCTGTTTTCCATATCAGTTGTTTTTTCAATGAGATATTTCACATTTTCTTCTAATTTTTCATTTTTTTTTTTGGTTTTGAAGTATTGATTCCTGATTTCTGGTAAATTCATCAATCTCCCTGAATTCTATTCTTTGTCTGAAGGATTTATTCTCCTCAGAGAGTTTTCTTATCTCTTTTTCCATCTGGCCAATTTTGCTTTTTAAAGCATTCTTCTCCTCAATAACTTTTTGAACTGTTTTATCCATTTGACCTAAGCTGTTTTTTAGCATGCTATTTTCTTCAGCATTTTTTTGGATTTCCTTGACTAAGCTGCTGACTTCATTTTCATGTTTTTCCTGCATCTCTCTCCTTTCTTTTCCCAGTTTTTCTTCTAACTCCCTCATTTGATTTTCAAAGTCTTTTTTGAGCTCTATCATAGCCTGAGCCCAATTTCTGTTTTTCTTGGAGTCTTTAGATGCAGGAGCTTGTGCTTCCTCATCTTCAGACTGAGTATTTTGATCCTTCTTGGGCTCATTTGCAAAATATTTCTCAATGGTCTTCCTCTTGTTTCTTTGTTCATTTTCCCAGCCTAAGCCTATTTTTGGGGGGGTGCTTCCTGAGCTTTTGGGACACTCCCACAAGGGTCTCAGTGTGTGAGGCTCTGTCCTCCCTCCTGGTCTGTGAATGACCATAAGCATCCCCCTCTGCCACGGGGCTGAGGTGGGGGGACCCTGCTGTTCTATGGGGGGGACCTAGACTTGATCAGGATCTGAATGTGGTCAGAGCTCCAGAGTCTTGTTCCAGGGGCAGAGGACAGAGCTCTGCAGTCTCTCTTCACTCCCCTCCCTCAGCTCAATGGGCTCATGCCCTGGGGGCTCCTGCTTACTGGCTCCACCTTCTTCTGTTTCTGGGTCTAGGCTGCCGAAAGACCAGGCTGCTGGCTGTGTGACCTGAGGGCTGGGCTCCACGTGCTCGCTCTGGCAGAGGTCCCCCGCTGTTCCCCCACTTTGTGCCGGTGCTCCCCAGGGTGCAGCTCAGGTGACTCCCCCACTTCTGTGAGCTGAGGCTCCCAGCACCCTGGGGCTGCCTCCAGGAGGCTGAAGTTCTTTGGCTCTGGCAGGCCACCCCTCTGGTGGCCGCCCCTTGGCCCCGGGGAGCAGAGCCTTTCTGCTCTTTTCCAGGTTACCTTGAGTAGGAGAACTGCCTCACTGGGTAGCTTTGTGGGTTCTGTCTCTCAAAAGTTTAGTTAGAGTCCTTAGTTTATGAGTTTTTATCAGAGAGCTCCTAAGACTCGATCCCTTCATGTCGCCATCTTGGCTCCGCCGCCTCAAGGATGACCATTTTTGAAGGTCCCTCTCAATTTTGAGATTCAGGGTTCTATGGTCTTGTCCATGTGAGATTGATTTTCTGAATTCTATTTGATTTGCTCCATTTTGTCACTGCTTATTGTTTAGTCATTTTTGGTCATGTATGACTCTTCATGACCCATTTTGGAATTTTCCTGGCAAAAATGTTACACTGATTTGTCATTTTCTTTTCCAGTTTGTTTTAAGTGACTTGCTCAGCACACACCATCAAATAAATGAGACCAGACTTGAATTCAGGAAGAGGAGTCTTGCTGACACCCATCTTGTGCCACTTAGCTTGCTGATAAATGTAATTCAAATACTCATAAAGTTCTTTACATACATTTTTCCTTTTTCACTTATTTCAAGACTTCTAACAAAATGTTTAACATTTTACTAATTGACACAGGTGGCCATATGGGGTTTGCTGGAGCATTGATAATATAATCCTAGATTCATTCTATTCATGCCTACAGCATTAGACAGTTTTAAGTGTATGTAATAGACAGACATCCATTGTTCATTTTTAATTCACAACTTTATCACTTTAAAAAGCAAAATGTAATACTAGAAAATTTGGCTCATGATTTTATTTCTCATGTGAAAAAGCAATTTACAAAAATTGCTTCTTGAATAGAATATGAATTGGGAGCAAAAAAACAATTATTAAAGATGTTGAATATATTATTTGAAGCACAACAGAAAATTAATAATAGTTGAATGAATTAAGATGCCTTCAATTCAGAGAAATTTGTAAAACTATCTGAAGGCATCATTGACATGCTGTTGTTTCTACTACCTTTTTTGTTTGGACATTAAATACCACAGAATAATTAAATAGCACAAAAAAATTGAATTCTTCCAAAAAGGAAAAAAAACTGAAGCTTATTGAAAATCCTTCATTTTTAGTTAGTCCCACATCAGGAATAGAAGAGCTAATCACAATAATTTCATTTTTATTGACTCTGTATTCAGACCAAAATTTGAAATTGTTCTTAAAATGATTCTATAAAGTATTACATCTCCAAAATTAATAACCACTGGTATTGATTAAAAAGTAGATTGTAAATTTCACTGATATTTCTACTTTACTTAATAGTTATGTTGAAAAGTTGATCAAGATGTTACATTAGGAACATTTCTTGAATATATTACAGAAAAACATATGTTGGCATCAAAGTAAAAAAGTTTTCCAAGTTTGAATGCTAAGAAGATAAGCTCCTTTAGGGAATGTTGTTTTATGTCTTCAGCATCTAGTACAGATGTTAATTTTGGGACAGAATCTATGATTCCAGTAATACAGGAAACTCCTTCCAATACAGGTAGGTACCTGGCTAGCACTTGGTCTTAGAGAGACATTCCTGAGGGAATGTGATTTGTCCAAAGCACCATAACCAACATTATTTGTCAAAATTAGGTCTTAAAGTAAAGATCTCCCTAAGTTGACTTTCACTATGGCTTCTTATGCTTTGCCTGATAAAATGGAGATGTTTTATAACTCCTTGTCCAATTGAAAGGGAAATTATAGAAGGGATTTTAGGGATGTAGTCTAACTACAGATTTTTACAGATGGCAAAATATGTCTGTCTTAAGAATTAGAAAGCCAAATCATAGTCCTAAACAACCACATTGGTTATCCTATCAAATGGCAAAATCACACAGGCTTATTGTTAAAAAGAAATCTATAATGGCATTTAAAATTCAGATCATTCTCACCAGAAATTACAAAACAGTTTTACTTCAGGAGGCCAAGTGGTTTCTATTATTTCAGATGATGAAGGAAATGGTAGAATGAAGGGAATATGCAGTGTGTGCAGCACCTATTCAATGCCTAGCAAGATACATTTAATAGCTGGAATTTTGCATCAGAAGCTCACTATCTTTCATAAACTAACAGACCACAATTACCCATACTTCAAACATGAGATCCCTCAGTATCCTTGAAAAGTCAGCAAATAGTCCTGAAACAAGAGAGCTATAAAAATAAAAATCTTGTTCATATTCACTTAAACAACATTATTAATCCATTAAAATTAAGAACATTTTAATTGTTATTAGCATAGCAAATATTTTTAATCCCCAAGTTGCATGTAAAGGAAATCTTTGAAACTTTAGACGATAAGTGGAAGCATAGGGAAAAGATACATATCATTCATTACTTCAACCTGCCTGCTTTGAAGTTTTCACCAAGATGCTTTGAGTGTACCTATGGAAGATTAACTTCTATTCCATTGCCATTAAGCAATTAAAACATTTTAAAATTCCCTTATGCCATAGTTCATAAAACATAAATTATAAAAGAATAGTAATGAGAATGAAATGAGCATTCATTAAAGGTCTACTAAATACCAGGCAAGTTTAAGCTTTTAATTAATATATCTCATTTCATCTTCACAACTTTGGGAGATAGCTTATTATTATCACCATTTTTCAATTGAAGAAAATGAAGCAGACAGAGTTTAAGTGACTTGCCCAGGATCACACAACTAAGAAATATCTGCAGTCAAATTTGAACACAGCTCTTCTTGACTTCAAGTCCAGTGCTCCACTGTGGCACTTAACTGCAGGATAGGGACTGGTCTCAGCACCATTTCATTCAGAATGCCATCAATTAAGATGGAAAATAGGGGGAAATGATTAGAGCAGAGCATTGAGGTATCTCATCTGAGCCTAATACCATCTTCATAAGGTAAATATTATTATTTCTCCTTTATAGATGATGGATATCTGTCATTAAAAATCATTTCTGTGGAGCTTTGTATGATGAATTAGGAAGAAAAAGAGAAAACCTGAGAATATCTTTTAGGAAGGTTTTATAGTCATTTCAGCAGGTAGCAATGAGAGCTAGCACTACAGATGGCAATGGGACAAGAGAGGGTTTAAATAATTCATATTTGGGCAGCTAGATGATACAGTAGAGAGTATGTGGTCTACCATCAAAAAGACTCATCTCTTTGAATTCAAATCTGACCTCCAGTGCTTAAGAGTGGAGTGACCTTGAGTATGTCATTAAACTCTGTATGACTCAGATTCTTCATCTGTAAAATAAGCTGGACAAGCAAATGGTAAATCACCCCAGTATCTTTGCCAAGAAAACCCCAAATGGGATCATGAAGAGTGAGATATGACTGAAACGACTTAATTAAACCAAAAAGTTAGATGTATAGATAGATTCCAAGGTCTTGGTAAATGGCTCTTCCCTCTTCTTCAACTCTCATTCAAAAGTCATAGGAATATAGAGCTGGAGCTAAAAAAGTCCTTAGGGTCACTAGTCCATCCCTCTTATGTTTTAGATGAGAAAACTGAGGTTCAGGTGATTTAAATGATTTATCCAGCAGCATTTAAGTAAGTGATAGTGCCATAATTTGAACTGGAGATTTCAGACTCTAGAGTCAATGTTATTTTCCAATTAACTATGTTAACTTTTAGGTTTTGACTGGGCAGCAGGGAGGGAAAGCAGAATTAGCATAGTCACGAGAAGGAACAAAGTTCAGAGAATGATAAATTCACCATGGGGCATTTCATGCTTCAGATATTGTTAGGATATACAGATTAAACCTTGGAGATGCTATCCTGGGATTCAGAAAAATCAAGCTCAGAGAGAATATGTTTATAAGCAATTTCTTTAGCTTTTGATATCAGTTTTTTATTTAGGTGATAGTAAAAGTAAATTTATTGTTCAATTGTTTTCAGTCATGTTCAACTCATCTTGACCTCTAAAGTAAAAACATAATTAAAAGAGATTGCTCAGTAAAGAGAGAGGAAAAGTAGGCCAAGGGTCAAGTCTTAGAAAACATCTATATTAAGAGAGAAGACTTGGAGAAAACTATATTATTTAATCTGGAGAAATAACATGGAAGAGAAATTGATAAACTATGTTAAATGTTTGTAGATATCTATCAGAGAAATAAGAATTTGACTTTTTTTTCTGGATTAAAAAGGAAAAATTAGAATGACAAGATAAAGCTAGATCTTTCTTAAGGATTATGAAGAATAGTCTAGTAAAAAGTATTATCCAGAAATGGAACTTTCTACATATGAAATATTGTGTTTCATGAACTTGATTCAAACAGAAATATAAAAACCCAGTACAAGAAACTTAAATTTTTCCTTGGCTCCTACTTATACAAGTTCCTTTCTGCCTAAATGCTGAATCAACTTACTCAGCCTTTAGCCTTTGCCATTCATTAGTCTCATCCTCAGAACTCCTAGTAACTATAGGTGAATTATACAAATCCCCTTCGAAAAACATTATAATCTTTCTCTGTACCAGCATAAACATCCATTGATCCACCAACTACTGTGACAACCACTGTGCGTTCCTGTGGGTCTAAAACCCAGAGTACCAATGATGATGCATCCTCCTACCCATTTCCTCACAGGGAGGCAATGTACTGAATAGTTTTAAATATGTCCCCTGTGGGAATTTGTCTTGCTTAACAATGCATATTTGTTTCATTTTTCTTCTTTCTTTTCCCCCAAAGTACAGAGTGGCAGGAGAGGGGGAAAAATGTTTGCTCATTTTTCAAAGTTCAAAAGAAAAGAAAAAAGGAAAAGTAAGAAAATATAAGAAGGTAGCATAAATGCTGTAAATGACCTTTAACAAATGCAAAAGAGGTGGGATCTAGGACAAGGATGGAAGAAAGGTAAGGATGATTGAGAAGGTACAATACTTCTGTTCTGAAAGAATGGATAAAGTCATAAGTGTGCTAATATTTTTGATGACAATCCAGGGCACTAAAGGCAGTTTCAAGCTCATTATCATTACCAGTAACATCTTTGAATAGCATACCTTGAGAATTTCTTCTCCCTAGTGGCCCAATTGTTCTGCCACATCCTCCATCAAAATTACAAACTAAAGCTTTTCCTGAACTTCACTTGGTAGTAGTCATGTAAATCAGAACTCATCCCTAGAGAATCTTGCTCTTTACCTACAAGTGGATGAGACAACACAGATAATTACAACCCAAAATATTTCTGCAATAAAAATATGGCAGGTGGTTAATCTTTGACTTGCATAATGGAATTCATCTAACAGCTAATTCTGCTGGGCATAGATAGTTTTTATTTACAGTACAGCTGAACAAGAGGAACAGCAGAACTGCTACTGTTACACAGTACAATTAGTGCTGATGTAATTAATCTGCAGAACTCTTCAGTGCAGTTAAAATACTATATGCATGGTTCATTTTCTTCCTTACAACACAATCTGGGTTAATTCTATATTCTTTACATCCTTATCCTGAACTTGGCAGCCAGGGAAAACAAAGACTCTTATCCAAGTTCTGAGTCTTTCTGGTTTCCTGATCACCTAAATAGTTTTACATATACATTGTGATGCAAATGCAGCACTCTCTTTTTTTTTCCCCTGCTGGCCAGCCCTTACAAAACAGGAAAATAGGATTCCAGTGACTTTAATTGAAGTTTGTTATTGCCCTACCTACTTTGATTGTATCTCTTCCTTTCTTTCTTCCTCCCCCTCCCCCCACCCAGCATACCTGGCTCAGCTTCCCTTGTATTTCTATGACCACATCTCTATGTTAGTATTATTGTTTAGTCATCTTTAGTCCAGTTTGAATCTCCAGGACCCATTTAGGGTTTGCTTGTCAAAGATTTCTAAAGTGTCTGAGAAGTGAGCTTAGTTCTTCCTGACTTCTGTATTCTGTGTTAGTGTGCAGTGCTACAATTTGTTACAACAAGAGATAATAGGTTGTGATGAATAAGTGCAAGTTAGACCCATGTGAAATCATACTATATTAAGCACATTTGTCCAAGTCAGTTGACCTTTCTCTTCCACACTCCTTTATAATCCATTGAAACATATAAACTAGACGGGACTTAAGAGATGCATCTCCTCATTTTACAGAAGAGGAAACTGAGACACAAAGTGACAAAATTTTTCCCAACACCAAATATATAGTGTAACTAGGATTCAGAATAAAATTTGACTTTATAAAGATCAACATTTAAAGGGAAATATGTATTTTTTCCTTAAAATATTTTCTAGAGATTTTTCTCCATTGCCTTTTCTCCCTTAAAATGAATAATCTGTCTTAGAACTTTTTAAAAAATACTGTTACATGCAAAATTGTTTTTCTTTTCTAGATATAGTGAATTTTCTTGCCCTATTTTTATACTTATGGATAAATTTTATCCCACATTTTGAAAACTAGAAAGCTAGGACTGATTTAAAAAATATATATATATATGTATGTATGTATGTATAGTATTCTTCATGAGTGGATAGGTATGACAACAGAGTGCCTAAAATATTCAAATTCCTTATTCAGTCCTTTAAATGTTAGGATAAAGTCATTATATATTTTTTCCTTTGCCATACATGGAAATTTTAAAGTTTAAAAAAATGGAAAAAACTATTGCATTTTGCACCTTTGTTGGAGTTTTTTTTTAAAAAAAACCTTTTCTGTAGTGAACTTTATCTTAGTTAAGCACAAAGAAAAAAGGGGAATGAATTTATTAGTGATAGCATTGACATTTTATCTTCTAGTATGGTATTGCTTCTCATAGATAGAGAGATTCAAATATAATGATTTTCTGTGAATATTTTATCCACTTTTCCCCTTGACCTTTATCTTTATAATGACTTTGAAATTTAAAAAAATGTTTGAAATTGTTAGTTGGCTCTTGATGAAACCATACTATAGCACTATTAATTATTACTGCCGTTTTTACAACCTTGAAAGTTAGATAATGATTTTTCAATTAGAATTCATGCAGTGAATAGGGGACACCATTATCAACATATATAGAGCACAATCAGCATTAAGATGTCATATTTTGGTTACATTAATACTGTTAAATTAATAATATTAAAATTGGGTGATCACAAAATAGAATATTGTAAGAAAGGATACAAAAATAAAAATTTTACTTACCTAATTTTTAATATGCTGAATGTTCTCCCTTTAATACTATAAAGACATATATAGACATAGAGACGTTTTCCATCTGCCAATCCTATGAGAAAAAAATCAGTCTTCCACTTTCATACAAACTTTTTTCTATTCTCTAAGAGAAATTATGTCAAAAAAAAGTTTCTTAAATATATAACATACTCAAACTAGCAAATTACCACATTAAGATTTTAAATAATTTCACATTGGGGAATGAATTAGATTTAGATTTAAAAGAAATACCAAAGGGGAAGAAATGTTCCTAGTCCTGATGGATTTATAGAATTCTACCAAACAGTTCAATAAAAATTATATATATATATATATATATATATATATATTAAAATGTTTTTGAAAATTATGAAAACACCTTATGAAATTTCCTATGAAATATGTTATGCTGAATACTTAAAGCAGAGAAGTTTAAATCCTATAAAGAAAAGAACAGTCTAATATTATTAATAAATATGAATTCAAAACTTAAAATTAAACTCAAAAACCTTCAGCATTTTATCCAATAGGAAATTATTATTTTATTGGATTTGTACAAGGAGTACAAGGATGGTATAACATTAAGAAAGTAACCATCATAATCATATTAAACAAAACCATAAAAATTGATTATCTTATTTTTTAATTTTTTCTTATTTATTTTATATAATTATCATTATAAATATAATTATATTACATTTAATATGGAATAAAATAAGCATTTCTATTACAGAGTACAACAAAAAGATGATTATACATTAAACTGCAAATCTAATGTGAACTGGTTGTTCTTTTTAAATATATGATAAATTTCATCATGTATATTTAATTTTTCCTTCCCTCCCATCACCCTAGAGATGGTTACCATTAATTACAAATATGCTTATATATATAAAATCATTTCAAACATATTTCTATTTATCAGTTCTTTTGCTGTATGTTGTTAGTGTCTTCCTTCATAGATCTTTTGCAGTTACTTTGAGTATTTATAATAGTCAAAATGACTTAGTAACTCAAAGTTGTTCTTTTTTACTTGAATTTATTTTTTTCCAATTACATATAAAAGTTTTCAATATTCATTTTTGTAAGATTTTTGAGTTACATTTTCTGCGTCCTCACTCCCCTTCCCATAACTATAGCAAGTAATCTGCTATAGATTATACACCTCTACAATCATGTTAAATTAGAAAGACAAAAAAAAAAAAAAACTATGAGCAACAAAAATTATATACAACAAATTTTCAAAAGTGAAAATATGCTTTGGTCTGCATTTAGTCTCCATTGTTTTTTCTTTGAATGTGGATTGTAGTTTCCAATTCAAGTCTTTTAGAATTCTTTGATCATTGTATAGCTAAGAGCTAAGTATCATAGTTAACCATCACATTGTTGCTATTAAAGTGTACAATGATCTCCTAGTTCTGCTGATTTCACTCAGCCATTTTTCCAAAATCCTCCTTCTCACAATTTTTTACAGGATAATAGTATTTTATCCCACTCATATATCATAATTGTTTAAACCATTTTCCATTTTATGGGCATTCTCTTAACTCTCAATTCTTTGCCACTACAAAAAGAATTTCTATAAATATTTTAATACATGTGGGTTCTCAAAGTTGTTTTTAAAACAATATTGTTATCACTGTATATGATGTTCTCTTGTTCTACTAATTTTACTCTTCATTATTTTGTGTATTTATCACTGTTTTTATAAAATCAATGAGCTCATTATTTCTTATAGCACAGTAGGATTTCATCACAATCATATCATCATTTTGGTCACTCAATGCTCAATCTCCATAATTGCTAGTTTTTTTGCCACCACAAAGAGAATCACCATAAACATTTTAGAACACTTGATTGCTTTTACTTTTTTGCTACTCATCTTTGGAAATATACCTAATAGTGCTATCCCTAGGTCAAAGGCTATAGGCAGTTTCATAACTCTTTGGGCATCATTCCAAAATAGTTGGATCAGTTCAGAATTCTACTAACATTGCCTTGGTGTCCCCACTTTTCACATCCCCTCCAACAATTTTAGACAATCTGGTATGTGTAAAATGATCTCTCAAAGTTGTTTTAATTTATTTTTCTCTAATCAGTAATTATCTAAAGCATTTTTTCATATAACTATAAATTGTTTTAATTTCTTCATCAGGAGATTGTTCATATCATTTAACCATTTATACATTGTAGAATGACTCATATTCTTAGAGTTTTTAAAATTCTCTTTCTTTGTTAGAGATGAGAAATTGTCTTTAAATTTCCCCCAAAATATTCACTATCCTTATGATCTTGGCAATATTTGCTTTATTTGTACAAAACCTTTTAAACTCAGAAGAAGACAACTATGTCAAAACAACTGTAAGGGCAGCTAGGTGATTCAGTGAATAGAGCAGTGGCCCTGAACTCAGGAGGACCTGAATTCAAATCTTACTTCAGACACTAAATAATCACTTAACTATGTGACTTTGAACAAGCCACTTAACCCCATTACCTTGCAATCCCTCTGCCTCAAAAAAAAAATGCTGCAAGATAAACTTCAAGGAAAAATTTGAATTATACACAAATACAACAAATTCAAAAGGGATTTTAAAAATCAAATAAGAAAGGTACCAAGAAAAATTGGGCAAAGAAATAAGTTTTCTAAATAAAATATGAAGAGGAAATGAATAAAGAGAATCAAAAATACTGAAGAAAATAATACCTTAAAAAGCAGAGTTGACAAAATGGAAAAAAAGCTATACAAAGATACACTGAAGAAAAGACTTTTTGTAAACCTGAATTGTTCAAAAAAAAAAACAAGAGTTGCAAACATTCACTAAAGAAAATAATGCCTTAATAATTCAAATTGTATAAGTAGAAACTAATGAATCCCTGAAAGAAAAAAATAATCAAAGGAATGAAAATCAATTGGCCTGAAAAAAATAGATTGAAGACATAGAATTCAAACTTTATCGGACCACCTGAAAGCTATAATTAAAAAAAAGACCCCCCCAACATCATATTTGAAAACATTTTCAGGGAAAATTGCCCTATTATCTTAAACCAGAGGGTAAATTAGAAATTGAAAGACTTCACCAATCACTTCCTGAGAGACCAAAGTTAAAATTCCCTGGACTATTATTGCTAAATTAAAAAAAATTCAGATCAAGAAGAAAATGCTATAAGCAGCCCCCCCCCCAAAAAAAAGCATTAAAAGACTGTAGAGCCATAGCTAGAACTACATGTTTTAGGAGCTACCAAGTTCAAGGAGGAGAGGTCTAGGAATATGATATTCTGGAAGGCAAAGAAACAAGAATTGCAACCACCAATATGCATTTGAGCAAAACTGAATATAATCCTTCAAGAGGAAAATGGGCATTGAATGAAATAGAAAATTTCCTAACATTCCTAATGAAAACACTAGAGCTAAATAAAAAATTCTGTTTTCAAATATAAGATTCAAGAGAAGCATAAAAAAGGTAAATATGAAAGAGAAATTGTAAGACATTCAGCAATATTAAATTTTTACATCACTTTATGGGGAGATGATACTGCCTAAAAGCTTTATCATTATTAGGGCAATTAGAAGGAGTACATATAGATAGAGGGCATGGATGTGACTTCAAATTGATGGGATAATTTTAAAAAACGAAATTAAGGGATGAGAGAAAGGAATGCATTGGAAGAAGATGGAAGGGAGAAATAGAATGGGGAAAATAATCTCACCTGAAAGAGATATGAAAAAAAAAGCATTTACAGTTAAGGGGAACAAGGGGTATTGGTGCAGAGGAAAAGCCTGAACCATACTGGAATTGACTAAAAGAGGGAATGACATACCAACTTAGTTGGGTATGCAATTCTATTTTATCCTTCAGGAAGGCAGGGGAGAAGGAGATAAGAGAAGTGAAAGGACTAATACAAAGGAAGTCTCAATAAGGTTGACAATAAGGTGACAGATTTTAGGAAAGGGCAAAAATAGAGAGACATCAGAGACAGAGAAACAAAGAGAGAATGAAATAAGTAGGATTGATAGGACTGAGGGAAATTCACAGTAATCATAACTGTGAATGTGAATGGAGAAGTCACCAATAAAATGAAGTATGAGTTTACCCATAAAATGGAATTGAGAGTAAAATGCATTAAAAATCAGAATCCAATAAGATGTTTATAAGAAACTTATCTGAAACAGAAAGACAGACAGAGGGATAGATTTAAAGAGTAAGGGGATAAAGTTAAATCAGTTATTCTTCAGAGATAGTTTTTAAAAAGACGGGGAGGATTCATGACCTAAGAAAAGGAAAATAATAAAAAAAACCCAAATTAAAAGATCAGCAAGGAAAATATATCATGTACAATGAAGTAATATAATGCTAAACATATATGTACCAGATGGCATAGCATCAACATTTTTTTTAGTTTTATTTTATGCAAGGCAATGGGGTTAATTGAATTACCCAAGGTCACACAGCTAGGTAAGTGTTTGATTCTGGATTTGAACTCAGGTCCTCCTGACTCGGGGGCAGTACTCTATCCACTGCACCACCTAACTGTCCCACTATGGCACCTAGTTGCCCCGCATCCACATTTTTAAAGGAAATTTATATGAGTAACAGAAGGAAATAGACTTTAAAACTATAGCACTGGGGACCCTCACCTTTTCCTCTCTTAGGACTTGATAAATCTAACCATAAAATGAGCAAGACATAAGATAAAGAGATGATAGAGCTTTAGAAAAGTTGCATATGACAGAACTTTGGATAAAATTCCAGGGAAATAGAAAATAATATATCCTTTTCCTTAAATGTATTTAGCATCTTCATAAAAATTGAACTAGTTATCAGGGCATAAAATCCTGAAACCAAATGAAGAAAAACTGAAATGGTATTTTTTTCCTTTTCAGACCATAATTACTATAAAATTATAGTCAATAAAAAGCCAAGGAAGCATAGGTAAGAATTAATTTCGAAATTTGATAATCTAATCCTGAAGAAAGCCTTAGACAAAGAACAAATCATACAAAAAAAATCATTAAATTTCATTAAGGACAATGACAGTAATGAGACAACATATCAAAATTTATTAGATACAAACAAAATAGTACTTGGAAAAAAATTTATACCTCTAACTGCTTATACCATTCAAACTGAAAAAGACCATATCATTGAGTTGGGTATGTCACTAAACAACAGCAACAACCAGAAAAAAGCAAAAATATTCCCAATTATATATCAATTAATAAATCCTGAAAAATCAGATTAAAGATTAAAACAAGATTAAAAATTTGAAAAGAAAACATTGCACAATTTCATAAAACTAGGAGCTAATTTTATGAAAAAGTAAGCCCCCCCAAAGAAATAGAAAAAGTAGCATTTCCTTTGATTTTAAAAAAAGAAAGAAAACTAAGGTAAATTATATGAAAATGAAAAGGGTTAATGGAGGATCAAAGAAGATAAAATTAGGAGCTATTTTGCCCAATTATATGGCAATAAATTTAACAATCTTAGTGAAGTGGATGAATATTTACAAAAATCAAAATTGCTCTGATTAATAGAGAGGAAAGAGAATACTTAAATAACCCTTCTTAGAAAAATAAATTGAAAAAGGCATAAATGAACTCTTTAAGAAAAAAATTTCCAGGACCAGTTGGATTCACAAGTGAATTTTAACAAACATTTAAAGAACAATTAATGACAATATTATTTAAACTATTTGGGAAAATAGGCAAAAGAAAAAATAATTTTATGACACAAATATGATTTGATATATAAACTGGGAAGAATAAAAATTTAGAAAAACTATAGGCCAATTTCCCTAATGAATATATTTTATTGTTAACATTGTCATGTGTACAGCAAAATATGAGAGGATTCATAATATAAAGCATAAATTTCTATGTCAAGAAAGCCTTTATAACAAACATTGAGTTCAGATTTTACCCAACTTTGATTTCTTGTAGGTTTTCTTCTATTCTCTACTATGCACTATTTATTTTTTTACCCTCCCACCTCCCCAAGATGGACTATAATCAAGTATATGTACACACATATACATACTCATATTCGCTCCGACATATATAAATATATATATACCCATATATAGAAAGATTTATATATATATATAGCATACATATATATGCACTCATGCATACATGTAGATATATTAAAAAAAGATTCCCATCCTATTCAGTTCTTTTAATTTCCTTTTAATTATCCAATTATTAGAAACAGTTTTAGAAATATGGTTTACATTTCTAGGTCTAGATAGGAAAAAAATGTTCTTATTTGATAATAGGTCTTTGATATTTACCTGATATTTCTCTTGTTTCTTATATATCAAAATTTCTACTAAGTTCAGTTCTTTTTGCAACAAAATTCTGAAAGATTGGGAATTTATTGAATACTAATTTATTTTGTTATTCAGGATTATGCTTAACTTTGCTTAACATAATATTAATTTAATATTTGCTCTTTGATATGTAGTGTTCCAGGACCTATGGTCTTTTTTTGTAGGTTTTTGCAAGGCAAAGGGGTTAAATGACTTGCCCAAGGCCACACAGCTAGGTAATTGTTAAGTGTCTGAGGTCACATTTGAACTCAGGTACTCCTGACTCCAGAGCTGGTGCTCTATCCACTACACCACCTAGCTGCCTTGAGCCACCTAGCTGCCTTGATCTATGGTCTTTTAAAGTAGTCACTGCTGGGTCTTCTCCAATTCTAATTGTGGTTTGGCGAGTTTGGAATTTTTTTTTTTCATTGCTCTTAGTATTTGGAAATTAGCTATGATATTCTTTTCAGTTTTCCTACTAAGATACATTTTAGGTGATGATTGGAGTTTTTTTTAAATCTTTCTACTTTCCCCTCTTGTTTTAACACTTCAGGATACTTTTCTTTCATTATTTCTTGTATCAATATTCTATTTTAATTCTAGCTTTCAGGTATTTCATCTATTCTAATGTTTTCTCTTCTTTATTTGTTCTCCAAATCTACTTTTCTTAAGAGGTATTTCACCTTCTCTTCTATTATTTTCAGTCTTTATATTATATTTTAATCATTTCCTGATGTCTTATAACTTTACTTGCTTCTCCTTGCCCAATTCTAATTTTCAAAGAGTCCTTCCCTTCCTTAAGATTCTGGATCTTCTTTCCTAGCTAGTTTACTCTCTTTTCATAATTTTCTTGCTTATTTTCTTTCTTTTTTTTTTTTAGTTTTTTCCTCAATCTCTTATTTGATTTTTAAAGTTTTTTCCAGTTCCTCTATAAATTCTTTTTGAGCAGGTAGCCATTTGATATTAGTGGAGTAGAGGCTTATTCATAAGTTTAGAAAGATAATATTTGAGCATAATTATGCATATTATGCATAATTGAGCATATCAATAACAAAACCAATAAATATCATGATTATCTAAATAGCTACCAAAAAAAAGTTTTCAACAAAATACAGCATCTTTTTCTACTAATAATGCTAGATAACAGAGGAATAGAGCTTTTTAGAAAATGATAAATATTATCTTTCTAAACTTTTGAATAAGTATTTTCTCTAAAGGAGATATGCTAGGAGCTTTCCCAGTAAGATCAGGGGTGTAGCAAGAATATCTTTTGCCATCTTGAATATTCATTATTGTGCTAGAAGCTCTACCAACAAAAGAAGAAAAATAAACTGAAAGAATTATGATAGGCAATGAGGAAACAAAGCAATTAGTTGTTGCTGATGATATAATTGTAAAGTAAGAATATACAAAAGGATCATTTAAAAATAAAAACTATTTGAAATAATTAATAGCTTTAGCAAAGTCGCTGTATATAAAATGTTTGTATCATAATCATTTCTCTATGTCACAGAGTTCAACGGGAAGAGATACAAAGATAATTTCCATTCAAAATAATTGCAGACAGTATAAAATGCCTCAGAGTCTGCTTGACAAGATAAATCCAAGAACTATATGAACATGGTTACTAAATATATTTCACTTAAATAAAATCAAATCTAAACAAAGGGAGAAATAGTAATTGCTTTCTGGGTATGCCAATCCAATATAATAAAATGACAATTCTACCTAAATTATTTATTCAGTGTCATACCAAACCACCAAAAGATTATTTTATCATACTAAAGATTTATAACAGAATTATTCATAAAGAAAAAATGTTTATGAATATCAAGGGAATCATTAGGAACAATCTGAAGAGAGATGGTCTACTAGCATTGGTTCATCCAAACAATATTATGCTGTCTAAGAAATAGAGGAATAGATTAAGTAAACAATAAACAGTGGTATATGACTATAATCATCTTTTTTTTGCTCGATTTAACTTTTTTGTTAAAAAACTAAGTTTTTTTGTTTGAGAAAAACTAAAGTACAAGCTTTTGACAAAAGATCACCATTTTACAAAAAACTTACTGAGAAACCTAGAAAGCAGTTTTGCAGAAATTATGCTTAGAACATCTCACACTCTATACCAAGATGAGGTCAATATTGGTTACATGATTTAGCTATAAAGATTGATACTATAAGCAAATTAGACTTAGCTTACCTGTCAGATATATTAATCAGGGAAGAATTTATAACCAAGCATGAGATAGAGATCATTATCAGATAAAAAAATGGGTAATTTTGATTACATTAAATTGAAAAACTTTTGCACAAACAAAACCAATTTAGCCAAGATTGAGAAGAAAAAGAGAAAACTTGGAGGAGGGGGATGTTTTATAGTAAGTTTCTCTGCTATAGGTCTCATTTCTCAGATTTATAGAGAACTATTACATTTATAAGAATATGGGTCGTTCACCAATTGACAAATGCTTACAGGATATCAATAGGCAGTTTTCAGAGGGGGGAAAAAATCAAACGTATTTATAGTCATATGGGAAAATGCTCTAATGGGGTGGCTAGGTGGCAAAGTGAATAAAGCACTGGTCTTGGAGTCAGGAGTACCTGGGTTCAAATCTGGTCTCAGACACTTAATAATTACCTAGCTGTGTGGCCTTGGGCAAGCCACTTAACCCCATTTGCCTTGCAAAAACCTAAAAAAAATGCTCTAAATCACTATTCCTTAGAGAAATTCAAGTTAAAATAATGCTTAGTTATCTCCTCATATTGAATAAAAGAAAAATACCAAATTAATGGGGGGAATGTATAGCTGTAAAATGATCCAAACATTCTGTAAAATAATATGAAATTTTGCTCAACAGCAAATAAAACTGTATACCTGTTGACACAGTGATACTCATTACTAGGTCTGTATCTCAAAGAGATCTAAGAAAAAGAAAAAAATTAATGTATATAAAATATTTATAGCAACTTTTTGTGGAGGCAAATAATTGGAAATTGAAGTTATCAACTGGAGAATGACTGAAAAGTTGCGGTACATAATTGTGATGGAAAACTATTATGCTTAGAAACAATGAGAAAGATGCTTTCAGAAAAATCTAAGTCTATATAAACCGGTGCAAAGTGAAGTAAGAAGAACTAAGAAAATACTATATTGTAACAGCAAGATTGTATGATGATCAGCTGTGAATGATTTATCTATTCCTTTTTTCCCCCCATTTTTGGAAGGCAGTGGGGTTAAGTGACTTGGCCATGGACACACAGCTAGGTAACTTTTTTGTTTCTTTTTTGTTTGTTTTTTTTGTTTTAGATTTTTGCAAGGCAAATGGGGTTAAGTGGCTTGTCCAAGGCCACACAGCTAGGTGATTTAAGTGTCTGAGAGCAGATTTGAACCCAGGTACTCCTGACTCCAAGGCCGGCACAGCTAGGTAACTTTTTTAAATGTCTGAAGCTGGATTTGAATTCAGGTTCTCCTGACCTCAGGGTTGGTGCTCTATGTACTACACCACCTAACTGCCCCCTGACTTAGCTCTAAACAATATAATGATTCAAGACAATCATCAGAGACTTATGATGAAAAACTTTATCCACTTCCAGAAAAAGAACTGATAGAGTTTGAATGCAAATCAAAGTCTATTTTTCTTTTCATTTTTCCTGTGTTTTCTTTTTCAATATGTCAAATAGGGCAAATGTTTTATATTACTGCATATGTATAATGTATATCAAATTGTTTGCCTGATCAAGTTTGGTTGAATGAAGAGAATTTGGAGCAAAATTTTTAAAAATTAATGCTAAAAAGTTTTTTTACATATAATTGAGAAAAAAAGAAGGGAAAAAGAAAAAAGATAAATAGGGTTTCAAATTAAAGGGATGGGCATTTCTCAAACCATTTGCAGGGTAATCTTTAGTTAGCCAACTGTCTGCTACATCATGAGTGTTCAGTGTTAGTTGAAGTGAAAGAAAAATAAAATATAAATTGAAATAATTACATAGTCTTTCTGAACCATTTTCCTAATATTCATAATAAGGATAATGATTATTTACCTACTTTATGGGACTGTAAAGATTAATTAGTCCACATGCAAAAAAAAGTGAAAAAAGTCACTAAATGCTTTTGCTGCAACTCTGATTTTTATAAAAACACTAACTGTTCATTAGTTTTTGTAAATGTCTTCTGATGTACATCATAAATTTATTAACATGGAAAAATAGCTGATGACATATGACAAAATACAATCTGCTTAAATAGTTGCTATTATTATTTGATGGCATGGAAGTTCATTAAAAGGGGAAAAACACTTTGAATCTGCTTCTCTATATATGATTAACTTGCAAAGATACCTTGGTACTTTCATGGGAAATCATCTAACAACTTAAAAGTGAACTTCACAATAAACACATTTCCAATAAGTTAAATACAATTTTTCTAATTGTATGTCAATGTGAAAATTCAAGGTCTTTGGAGATTTGTGGTTCAAATAAGAAATTCTATCAAGATTGTACCACAACTCCAGGCAAGATCTCACAGCTGTACAAGTGATATGATAAAAAACACAAATTTAGTATATGAATGAAGAAAGAACTTAATGTGCATGCTAGAGGAAATAGCACTATGGAAACCATATTTAACAAAGAAAAAAGGAAAATTTATTACCTACATTATAGTAACGTCCCCCAAATGGTGGCAATCTGTGTTCTCCAGAGTCATTTTGTACTTTATTTAGGCATGTTACATAACTTTTTTCTGTTGATAAAAGATATAAGACTCTTGAGACACTCTGACTTCTCAATGTTAGTCAGCAAAAAAAAAATAAGTGCTCATATTAATTATGAATGTACAAGTCAAGTGTATGTGTTATGTACTTATAAATAAATACATGGTCTTGGGTTAAATGTTCATGGCACAGCAAGGAGGGCAGGGTCACTGGATCAAAAAATTTGTGGTGGAGATTAAAGTGTAAGACCTAAAAGGTAATAAGGAGTTAGATTAGGAAGGGTTTTGAATAATAATAGAGGATTAGAAACTGAAAAATTGTATAAAGAGAAAAGAGGAGCATTCAGGACAGAATCCATGGGATACTTACAATTATAAGGCATGGTCTGGTAGAGAATCCAGCAAAGGAGACAGAAGTGGTCTAGTGGGAAGGAAAACCAGAAGAAAATATTGTTGTGATCATATCATGACATTTAGGTTTTGAATATATTATGGTTTGAAATATGAATTAATCTACCACAATTATCATTCAATGTTAAAACAACAACATGTTGCTTAATTTGATCTTTTATTTTTCCAGCTAATAAATCTTTGCTTAAAAGAGTACTGGAGCAGAAGGGGAGAACATCTACCTTGGGAAGAATTGCATACAAGGAAAATGAATCAAGCCATTTTGGATAGCCTACTAGCATAATCTCCAACAATATATACTGGATAATACGAATTTAGAAAATGAAATAATAAGCAAATTATTTCAATTAAAGATATAATAGCACCTGAAAAATTACTTACTTGGAAGAAGACAGATATTTTAAAAGAGCACAAGTAACTTCTGAATGTATAGAGAAATTAGACATTTCCTAACAGAATTAATTACTTGTTAGAAGTTCAAAAACTTCCATAGATTCATAATCTCATTAATGTGCCCAGGTCCACTGGCATAGATTAAAACTCACCCATACACTCTACTCCTTAATAGTCTTATCTCTGTAGGTTTTTGAGACAGCACTCTCTCCTGATTGATCACTCACATTTTGCACTGTCTATATACATATTAAGATGCTCTTTTCACAATAGCTATGGAAGTTAGATAATGCAAGGATTCTTAATCATAAATTATGATTGCTCTCAAGTAGTTTGTGTTACCCACTCAAGGTCACAACAAGCAAATACTATGTATCAATATCTGAACTCCTGTCTGATGAATACAAGTTTTTATTTTTTCCTTCCCAGAATAAAATGTTTTCATGATCCCCATTTCCAAATTAACATAGGTGTTAGAATTTTGCTCATGGATGCTTATTTTATTTTATTTTATTTTATTTTATTTTATTTTATTTTATGTTATTGGTTTGTTTTTTCACAACTCTTGGACTTCAGCAGGAATCAATCCTCTGTCCTTTTCCTAAAGAAAACAAAGATTGAGGTAATGTTGAATGGGAATAAAAGAAAGGTACAAATTACTTAGAGGGTTTGTAAAATTAATATAGGTTCAAAATGTCTAAGTCAATTCATTCGAATAAACAGACAAATTTTTGCTCAAGACTGTTGCACTATAATTTAAAATAGCATTCAAAAGTTTTTGAATGAATTATTAAATAACTACACCCTATAGAAAGGATCAAATGTAGCTGCTTCTCTCTGCCTAAAGTATTCTGAGTCATATTGATTTAATCCTAATAAAAGCTCATAGGAATGTACTGGACAGTTGTTTGGAGAATAATGATTATAATGTGTTCTTTTGTAATTACACAAGCTAACATTTATAATACAATATTGAATAATAGTGGTGATAATGTACATCCTTGTTTCACCCCTGATCTTATTGGAAATATTACATATAAATCTTGCTGATAGTTTTTAGATAGATACTGTTTATCGTTTTAAGGAACATTCCATTTATTTCTATGATCTCTAGTATTCTTAATATGAATCGATGCTGAATTTTGTCAAAGGCTTTTTCAGTATCTTTTGAAATAATCACATTATTTCTATTAATTTTGCTACTGATATAGTCAATTATGCTAATTATCTTCCTAATTTTCAACCATTCCAGCCTACCTGGTAATCCTAACTGCTCATGGTTTATTCTTCTAGTAATTATTTGTTATAATCTCTTTGCTAAAATTTTGCTAGAAATTTTCACATCAATAGTCATTAGAATGATTGGTCTCTCAGTTTCTTGGCATGTTTTGGCTCTTCATAAAACCAACTCTTAGTTTTATTTATTAGTTCAATAGTTTTCTTACTTACAATTTTGTTAATTATTTTTTGATTTTCAGAATTTCCAGTTTGGAACTTAATTGGTAATTTTAATTTGTTCTTTTTCTAACCTTTTTAGTTGGATGCCCAATTCATTAATCTCCTTTTTCTCTATTTAATTTATATATTCATTTAGAGATATAAAATTTCCTCTCATAATTGCTTTGGCTACAGTCTATGACTTCCTGTAACTCATTTAGTTTCTCCTATAATAATTTGGATGCTATACCACTTGGTGCAGATATGCTTGCTATTGAAATTATTTCATTGTCTAGGGTAAATTTTAAGAAGATATAATTTTCTTCCTTATCCCTTTGAATTAGATGTATTTTTGTTTTTTATGGATAAGAACATATTGTAGGACTCTGGCTTTTAATTCACTGTTTCTGTTTTATGGGAGAATTCATCCATTCAAAATTATAATTACTAAATCTTTATTACCATATGCTTCATTTGTTCTTTTCTTTTTCCTTTTACCTTGTTCCTCCTTACCAGTGTTTTGATTCTGAATACTGCCTCCCTCAATCTGTCCCCTTCTATCAGCCCTACTCAGTTTTCCTTCTCCTTTGCCCTTTTACTTTTCCACTCCTTTCTTACATCTCTTCTGTCAGTCCTTCCTTCCTTTCCATCCTTTCCCCTCCTAATGCCTGATGGATAAGATAAATTTCTAAACCCACCTGAGCATCGATTTTATTTCCTTTTTGAGCCAAATCCATTTAAAAATAAGGTTCCAAGAATTCTCATCCCTCCCTTCTTTCCCCTGTACTGTTATTTGCCTTTTGATCTTTTCATGTGATATAATCTACCCCACTCTGCCTCCCCCTTCCTGTCATCCCAGTACAATTCCTTTTTTTAATGTTTTATTTATTAAACATGATATAAAAATCATGTTATGTCTTTACCTTCTAAGTATACTCCTTCGTTTCACAAGTGTTATGAGTATTATCCTTCCAAATAGATATCTAACCAGTTTAATCTCACTGATTAACATTCTTTTTCTTTTCCCTTGTATATCTTTTTATCTGTCTTGAATCTCATATATGAAGATCAAATTTTCTGTTCAACTCTATTTTTTTAATTACAAAAATTTGAAAGTCACCAATTTTGTGAAATAACCATCTTTTCCTCTCAAAAGAGTATGCTCAATTTGGCTGGTTAGTTGATTCTTGGTTGTAATCCAATCTCCTTTGCTCCCCTAATATCATATTCCAGGTTCTTCTGTCCTTTTGTTATAATGCTGCCAAGTCATGTGTACTACTGACTGTGGTTTCTTGGTATTTGAATTGCTTCTTTCTGGTTACCTGCAGAATTTTCTCATTGATCTTGTAATTCTGGCATTTGACTACAATATTCCTTGGCATTTTCATTTTGAGATCCCTTTCAAAAGGTGTTAAATGGATTCTTTTAATGACTATTTTACTCTCTAATTATAGGATATCTAGATAGTTTTCTTTGATGATTTCTTAAAATATATTATCCAATTTTTCCTCTTATTTTTCTTTTTTTACATGTAGTCCAGTAATTCTAAATTATCTCTCTTGGGGCAGCTTGGTGGTGCAGTGGATAGAGCACCAGCCCTGGAGTCAGGAGTACCTGAGTTCAAGTCTGGCCTCAGACAATAATTACCTAGCTGTGTGGCCTTGGGCAAGCCACTTAACCCCCACTGCCTTGGAAAAACAAAAAACAAAAAAAAATTATCTCTCCTGATCTATTTTCTAGGTCAGTTGCTTTTACAACTTATTATATTAAATTTTCTTCTAATTTTCATTTCTTTTAGTTTTCCTTCTTATTCTTGATGTCACATAGATTCAATAGCTCCCCACTTTTCCTAGTCTATTCTTCAAGGAATTGTTTTCTTCAGTTCACTTTTACATCTCCTTTTCCATTTGGTCAATTTTATTTTTTAAAAGAGCTAGGTTTTTTTCCATTTGCTCCATTGTAATTTTGAAGGAATTATTTTCTTTTTGCAATTGTCCAATTGTATTCTTAAGGGTTTTATTTTCTTCAGTCAATTTTTTTTGTTTATTTTGCAAAATGTTTAATTTCTCTTGAATTTCAACTCCAAATTTTCTACTTGATTCTTCAAATCTCCTTGATCTCTTCCAAGAAGTCTTTTTGTTCTAAAGACCAATTCATACTCTCCTCTGCAGGTTGAAATTTAGTATTTTTTTAAAAAATTATTTATTTTTCCAACTACTTGTAATGGCAGCTTCCAACAATTATTTGTTTTTGTTTTGTATTTTTCTTCCAAAGTAACATAGGCTCTATATCTTTAACCATGTTAAACATACCATATTTCCCCATATATAAGATGCACCTTAATTTTGGAACACAAAATTTGAAAAAAATTGTATTACTTAAAGTTATTTAACTCAAGTTTTATTCATCATGAAATTCAAGGACCTTCTGTTCATAGCTTTCAGCATCTTTTGGGCAATTCTGATACATGGACACATGATTAGTCCATTCTGTTTCTTGAACCTGAAGCACCAATTGTGTCCTCCTTTGAAATCAGTCACTTCTTTTCCATCAGCAATTCTTCTTAAATCATATTGAACCATCTTTGTAGACAAGCAATTCTAATTGCCCTTTGTTCTTCAATCCATCTCTTCAATTCCCTCTCTAAATCAGACCATTTGTCTGTCTTGCTTCTCATGGCCTTCTTCTGTCATGGTGCTTTCAGTAGGATTTCTTTTTCCTGTGACCAGGCTTAGATTGTTTTCTCAATTGGAGGACGACCAAGCATACATTCAGCAGCATGATTTCCATTCACTTTTACAAACTGCATCACTTTCAACTTGAATTTAGCATTGTACAAAAATCTTTTCCAAATAATTTCTGGGCAGAACATGGAAAAACTTAACCTAATATACTGGTGGAAAATATGAAACAATGAGCACAAAGACAAATGTGGAAAAAAAGCAGGAAATGCAAGTAAAAAAAATCTACAACCACTGTACAAGTTATTTCCACTCTTTTTAGACAGAAATTTTTTGAAAAATGGTATAGCTTATATATAGGGAAATATGGTAGATCCATATTAATCATGTTGTGAAAGAAGAATCACTCTAAACAAAAGAATATATATATGACATAATTCATAAGACATATTTTTTAAAAAATTAAAGAGAATAAATTTTGGTCAGCATTTAAACTCCACAATTACTTCTTTGGATTTGGATGATATTCTTTATCATTTCTTTTAGTATTTTCTTTGATTAATGTTCTGCAGGATGATCATGTCCATCATAGTTGATCATTGCTCCATGTTGCTCTTAGTGTGTATAATGTTCTAATGGTTCTGCTAATTTTACTCAACATCAGTTTGTAAAAATCTTTCCATGCTATTCTGCAGTCCTGTATGTCATGAACAATTGTGTTCCACCACATTCATATGCCACAATTTGTTCGGCTACTTCTCAATTTATAGGTATCCTTTCAATTTTCCAATTCTGTGTTATTATGAAAAGAAGTGCTATAAATATTTTTCAACATATTTTTGTGACCTCTTTAGGTGCAGACATAATAATGATATTGCTGAATCAAAGAGTATGCATAGTTTTATTGCCCTTTGAGAATAATTGCAAATTGCTTTCCAGAAAATTTGAATCAGTTCATAAACTCTACCAATAATGCATTAATGTTCCAATTTTCCCACATCTCTTCCAACATAGATCATTTTCCCTTCTAGTCAAATTGATCAATCTGATAGATGTAGGGTGGTACCTCAGAGATGTTTCAATTTCCATTTTTCTAATCAATAATGATTTAGAGCAATTTTTCAGATGATATAGATAGATTTGAATTCTTCAGCTGAGAATTGCCTTTCCATATCCTTTGACCATTTATCATTTGGGGGAATGGCTTTTTTTCTTTTTATAAATTCAGTTCTTTATATATTTTGTAAATGAGACCTGTCTCAGAAACACTACTTGTTAAAAAAAAATATTTCTCAACTTAATACATTCCGTTCCATCTTAGTTGAGTGGTTTTGGTTACGCAAAACCTTTATAATTTAGTGAAATCAAAATCATCCAGTTTGTTTTTTATTATGTTCTCAATCTCTTCTTTTGTCATAAACTGCTCCCCTTTCCAAAGATCTGACAGGTAAACTATTCCTTTTTCTCTGAATTGAGTTTTAATATTACCTTTTATGTCTAAATCCTGTACCCATTTCAACCTTATTTTGGTATAGGATGTGAGATGTTGGTCTATGCCTTGTTTCTATCATCCTATCTTTGCTTTCCCAGCAGTTTTTATCCCAGAAGCTGGAATCTTTGGGTTTATCAAACAGCAGATTGCTATAGTCATTTACTACTGTGCCTTTTGCATCTAATCAATTCCAATGATCCACCACTATATTTCTTAGCCAGCACCAAGCATTTTTGATGACAGATACTTTATAATATAACTTTAGATCTAGTATGCCCAGGCCACCTCCCTTTGCAATTTTTTATTAATTACCTTGATATTATTGAACTTTTGTTCCTCCATATGAATTTGGTTATTATTTTTTGGGGGGGCAGTGTTGTGGCAAGGCAATGGAGTTAAGAGACTTGGCCAAGGTCATAGTTAAGTAATTATTAGGTGTCTGAAGCCAAATTTGAACTCAAGACTTCCTGACTCCAGGGACTACTTTATCCACTGTGCCACCCAGCGGCCCCAGTTACTATTTCATCTAGATAAATAAAGTAATTTTTTTGGAAGTTTGATTGTTATGACACTGAATAAATAATTTAATTTTAGGTAGAATTGTCATTTTTAATTATATTAGCTTAGTTTACCCATTAGCAAATGATATTTGTTCAAGTTAGTTAGATCTGATTTTATTAGTGTGAAGAGTGTTTTATAGTATTTTTCATATACTTTCTGAGTCTGCTGTGGCAAGTAGACTTTCAAGCATTTTATACTGTTTCAGTAACTTTAAATTGAGTTTCTCTTCCTATCTTTTGCTTCTGTTTCTTGTTAAATATATAGAAATGTTAAGGATTTATGTGTATTTATTTTATATCCCAGAAGTTTGTTAAAGTTGCTAATTGAGTAGGTTTTTTTAAGTTGATTTTCTAGGGTTTGCTCAGTATATGATCATATCGTCTGCAAAGAATAAGAGTTTTGTTTCTTCATTACTTTTTCTAATTTATTCAATTACTTTTTGTTTTCTTATTGCTAAAAACTAACATTTCTAATATATTGAATAATTGTGGTGATAATGAGCATCCATATTTCACCCCACATGTAGTGTTTTTTTTCTGTCATACTCTTCTGCTATTTTTTTCACTGTCCTTATGTCCAAAGTAACTCTCTATAGTCTTGGCTCTTCTCTGACTTCTCTTACTCATTCTGAATTTTGGGGGGGCACTGTCCCAAGCTTCTTGTGCTGGGGGAGGGACCTGCTCACAGACGTTTTGTGATGAGAACACTAGAAACTTGATCACTGGACTGGGATGTCCATGTTGAGCATACCAGTAGCCTGCTCACTCTGCTGAGGCTGTAGCAGCTTAGTCTCTGGACTGAGGTCCTCTGGGTAGGGAATACTAGCAGCTTGCTGCCTGGACTGGGCTGTCCAGCCCAGTTGCATTGACTGAACAGGGGTCTGGAGTACTTGTATTGGAGCCTGGTATGCTTTGAGCTCCTTAGCCAGGGCCCCCAGTGGCCTCCACTCCCTATCTCTCTTGTAGCTGAGGACCTCAAGCTGTTCCCTGTAGGTTGTGCCCACTCATACTAACTGATTTCAATTCTCTGCCCTGGGCACACTCCCACTCTGCTCAGTTCAGATCTTGCTGGAAATTGCTTCACTGTGTTCTTTTGTGAGTTCTGTTGCTCCAAAATCCATTTGGAGGTTAATGCTATTTCTGAGGGAAACATGAGAGAGTTTAAGAAAGTTCCTCTCTTCTCTGTCATCTTGGCTCCACCTCTCTCTCAAATCAATTTAGAGGGAAGAAAAGAAGTTTATATTTATAATTGTAATAATCCCATTCCCTCAAATAAAAACAAAATCGAAAAGTATTTGCTTTAAGATGTACTAAGTCCACTAAAATCTTGAAGTACATTACTGAACAATAAATATTATTTTAAGCTACTAACAAAGTTAATTATTCACTCTTCCCTTTTTGAGGGATCTGATCTTCTGAATGATTAATTTAAAAGGCAGTTTTACTATAAGAATACCGTTGTGATTTGAGCATTATTGGTCTTTTTCAGGAGAATAAATGACTTATAGAAGCAATTATTTGTTTTTATTTATGTGGATACTTTTGCTTACTCTTCTCATGGTCGCCTTTCCACCTCTTCCAATTCTGCCTTCCACTCCCCAATTCTTTATCCTTTGTGAATTCTACCTATCTTCCATAGGTCCAATGGAGGGAATGCATGAAGTGTTCCAAAACTGCTATTGCTAACATCGGGCAAAAAACCTACTACACTTAGCCTGTAACACCCATTTTAACACTAAATTATAATATGACCAATATTGTTCTATATTCTTTGATATACATCAATAATGTACCCCTAACTAGATTTCAAGTTTCCTCACATAAAGAATTATGCCTTATTTCTGTCTTGTTTCCACTGTAGTCCATAGCAAAAAGCTTTAGTACATAGGTGAAGCCAAACAAAAAAATCCTGAGAATAGAAGTTTGAATTAAATATATCTATATCTATATATTTATATATATATATATATATATATATATATGTGCGTGTATATATGCTCTATATAACTACATGGACATAAAGCTATTTATAATAGACAGATAACATGTGCCTGTTTAGAAATATATCTCTATCTTTCTATCTATATATGTATATATTTTTATATATTCATATATATATTAACTTATGCAGGAGAAGAATTTTTTTTGTAAGCCTCAAAATTTAGCTCAGTAGTGAACATGAAATAGTCAATAATTGCTTAACAAATTGAATAGAAGAATAAATAAAATCAGGACTTTAATAGACAGTCTTAAAATATTTTTGATGTGCCATCATTTTAGGAAAACAGGAAAGGGATAGAGAAGAGTGTGGCCTTCACACACCTTTTTTAATGTTGCACAGTATATTTTAACTTTGTCATGAACATTGACGTAAATGACAATAAAACAATCAATATATTTGTTTAATTTATAATGGCATTTATTGTTTCAAAAATTCATCTTTTTCAATTGATAATTTTATTTTTCTAATTATACATTATGAAATTTTTTCAACATTCATTCACATGCTTATGAATATTTTAAAGTTACATGATTTTCTTCTACCCTGCCTTCCTACCCCCTCTCCCCTCAGTGGCAAAAAATCAGGTGAATATTATACATACACATTTTTTGTTTAACATGGTTACAGATTTTGGTATGAGGAATTAGGATTAAGAGAAAAGAAAACATTCTTGATATAGGAAAGAAATATATAAGAGAAATTTTTTTAAGCAATGTATGTAGTACTTGTTCAAGATTCTGTAGGGTTTTTGTATTTTGTTTTGTTTTGTTTTGTTTTTGTTTTGCTTCCTCTGGATATGGATAGCAAAGTCATAACAGGTCTCCTGTGTTTGTCTCTGAACTGCTGAGAGGAGTTGCTTGCAACAAGGCTGATCAACTCACAGTATTGGTGATAATGTGCACATTGTTCTCTTGATTCTGCTCCCTTTGCTCAGCAGCAGTTCCTATAATTCATTCCATGCTTCTCTAGAGTCTGATAATTCATCTTCATAGATATTATATCACCTTCACTGCTTAATATGTGTAGAACATTTGGCATTTAATTTTAGTTCAGAAAATTGACTATTGGAGCTGAAAATGTCCACTATTCATGAAAGATGAGTCCCTACTGTCTTTGCTTAGTTGCATTTCAAATAATTTTCAAGCAATGAAGATTGTAATTTGAATCATGTTTAGCTAAAAAAATGAAATAATTAAAATAATGTCTTTTTTGGAAGAATCTCAGTTTCTTCCAAGTGTATCTTCTCAATTAAACTTGGAGTGTGTTTGAGAAGAATGAAGGGAAATAGAACATACATATAAATAATTTTATGTTTTGTAACAAGATAGATATTCATCTGTTAGAGTGAATCAGGTCAAATAGCTTTTGTTTTCAAGAAAGGGAGATATAGGGTGGCTAGGTGGCTTAGTAGATAGAGCACCAGCCCTGGAATCAGGAGTACCTGGGTTCAAATGCGGTCTCAGACACTTAATAGTTACCTAGCTGTGTGGCCTTGGGCAAGCCACTTAACTCCATTTGCCTTGGAAAAAACTTAAAAAAAAAGGGAGATATATAGACATGGGGAAATTGTCTGAACTAACTATATTAAGTTTCTTTGGTTATAAAGGTTGCACAATTTCCATAAATAACTAAAACAATTATTCCTCTACATTCCTGTTTTTGTTGATTTTTGTTTCATTTTTTAATCTACCTGTGGTTTGACTGATAAAGTTAATGCCCTACACCAATGCAAATTGGCACATTCTTTATAACTCCTAGTCTTAATTTTGTTAAAATTTTGTTAAAATGCCTGAAGAATTGAAGATTTAAGTTGCATCCCAAAGGTCAGGTAACCAAATGTACTGAAGACAGGACTTGATCTTTCTAACTCCGAGGGAATGATCTGATTCCTATAGAGAACCCCCACAACAATTTGATTAGGTACTAACAAACAGAGAATTTATGTCAATACAGAGGGATAGATAGAATTATTAAAATGATTTCTAAGTTTTCAGATATGATTGAAAAGTTTCTTGATTTGGGAAATATTTGGTAAACATGAGTGAATAAATTTTCCTTTTTAGACCCCACTTCCCTCATCTGACAGAAGGTTGGACTAAGCTGGCCTCTGACATCCATTCTAGCTCTAAATCCATTTTCCTTTATATTTTAGATATAGTCAGAAAACTAATAACCAAGGAGATAAAGAGATATTAGCTTCACTTTAGATAAACACAAGTATTGTTTCTGGTTATATTTATTATTATTAATCATTATTATTGCTGAGCTTCTCAGGCCCACATATATGAGTGCTCCTTGTAAGCAAAGCATTTAAAGAGATTGAGGAAAGGAGGAAGATTGAGAACAAGAGTGAGAGAAATGATGCCAATGATATTCAATCAAGAAGATTTGCTTCTTCCAGTGATTTCTGCCACTAATATTAACTTATATAAAAGCACAGTAGAAATTATTCCAGAATATATCATAGTAGATGTACAGTTGCAAGCAGAAGAATAATTTAAGCTTGAACATCTTAGAAGGAAAGACCACAAATTCAATAAACCTAACTGAAAAACACAGATATCCCCTATTAGTGTTCAAGATAAGACCGTGTAGAGACACCTCTATGGGATCAGTTCATCATTTTGCTTCAGCATGTGTGAAACTGGCAAATTGAAAAATGCAGGAACAGCAGCATCCACTACAAATAAAAGAATAAACTTCTATGAAATAATTTCCTCTCTCAGGAGAGCACTTCACCTTGGTGATAAGACCAAGGAGCATCATATAAAGTCAAAATTTAGCCCAAGATGTGCCTCCAGAGATAAAAGTTGAGGAAATAATAGTTCATATTTATGTAATACATGACTTGGACCTCAGTTTCCTGACTTGCAAATTGAGGCAGGTGGACTAAATTGTCTAAAACATCCACTCTAGTTTGTAATCTAGACTTCTATGACCATAGGAAATGCTTCTCTCCCAATCTTCTTGGGGAATGAGTGTAGTTATTAATTGCATTTTAACATATTAATAACATTTTAAAGAGAAAACTTTGGGACAGACAGTTTAAGTGATGCACTCTAAACCACACAGCTAATAATTGGCAAGCTAAGTCTTAGTCTTTGTTTTTATTTATTTATTTAGTTAGTTAGTTTTTAGTTTTTGCAAGGCTAAGTGGCTTGCCCAAGGCCACACAGCTAGGTAATTATTAAGTGTCTGAGGCCAGATTTGAATTCAGGTACTCCTGACTCCAGGGCCAGTGCTCTATCCATTGTGTCACCTAGCCACTCCAAGCTAAGTCTTTAAATCCAAGTTTACTGATATTTTCACTATGCCCCTACAGTCTCTATGGTGTTAGAATGAAATCAACATAAGCCAAAGAAGGAGTTAAGAAAGATAGGAGTTTTTAGAAACTGAATAATGCCCTAAAACAAATATCCATCTTACTGTAAGGTTTTCATTAGGAATCATAGATTCAGAACTGAATGAACCTCCAGAAACAATCTAGAGCAACCCTATCATGTTATAGATAATGAAACTATGGTCTACAAATGCTAAAATTAGCCAATTATTTACCAAGCCAGGTATCATGGCATACAAGTGACAGAATGGACATTTGAGGTTTCTAATTCCAGAGTCAGTTCAATGAGAAATTGAATTTAAATCAGACCTTTACAACTTTCTCTCTGTGCATATGTGATCCTAGGCACCTCATGTAAATGTTTTGACTTTCAGATTCATTGAAATAATGAAGAGGTTAGATTTAGATGGCCTTTAATGTCTCTTGCCTCTCTAAATTTCTATTACAATGATTCCAAATCCAGTGTATTCTCATCACCTTCTGCCATAGATTTGCGAATGAAGTTGTCTAGATACACAGTTCTTCCTGCTTACAGTTGATTATTTGGAATAGCAGAAGAATTTATAGATAGTTACTCTAGGAGGACTTTTCAAAGTCTTTTCAAAGTATCTCTTAGCTTTGTTAATTTTAACAAAATTAAGAATAATGACTATGCAGAGGATGAAGAGTTTAGAAGATAGAGATTCAACCTGTGATTTTGTTAGAACTTTCCCTTAACCCATACAGATTGTTACCTTCTCAAAAAGTTACACAGTCTTAAAAAAGTTAATCCAGAACATGGAGCTTAATTATTTTGTTGAGGAATTTACAGTCAGTGGAAGTTTGGAGTCAGGATATGAATCCAAGTAGTCGCCCCTTGGAAAGTTATTTCTTTATCAACAACAGGATCAGCGTCAGCAATAGCCAGTATTTATCCAGTACCTTAAGATTGCAAAGCACTTCAAATGTGTCAACTCATTTGATCCACATAAGTCTGTGAAGGAAGTTTTATTATTTTCTCCATTTTGCAGATAAAGAAACTGAAAATGAGAGAAGTCATTTGCTCAGCATCAAAAAGCTAAATTTGAAACTGAGATAGGATTTAAACTCAGACCTTCCCAATTCCATATCCTGTGTTCTATTCTCTGTGCCAGTTAACTAATTGCTTCTCCACTATGCTACCTTAGTTATACTTGGAGGGCCTTTTAATGTGTTTTCATTGTAATGCAAACATTGAATGTTATTTCACTTTGTTCTCAAAACAACTCTGTAAAATGGGCAGAATTATTGTTTTCATTTTATAGTTGAGAAAATTGAAACTAAGTGAAGCTGCTAGGTGAATAGAGTGTGTAGAATGCTGGTCCTGGGCCCAGGAAAACATAAATTCAAATAAGAGTTCAATTACTTGCCAGCAGTGGGACTCTCAAATAGTCACTTGAACTTTTTGTCTCATTTTTCTCAACCATAAAATGATGATAGTAATAGCACCAGACTCATAGGGTTGTTTTAAGAATCTATTTGTGAAGTCCTTACAACAGTGTTTGACAACAAGTACATGCTTAATATTCCTTGTATCCCACAAGTGACTTTCTTTAAGTCATAATACTCTATGCAAACATGGACCATTGGTTATATATTTAATCAAACAAATACTTAAATATCTGCAGCTGGAGTTATCATTAAGAAAACTATCACATCCAATCATTGTAGGCTTCTTTAGAGTGGAGATGAAAATGCATGTTCAAATAATTACAGTACAGGAGTGAATTTGATTAAAAGCAAGGAATTTTCCAGTAAAATGCTATAAGAAATCTAAGGAAGAGGGGGGGTAAAACTTCTTTGAAAAAGGGGTACCTGAGATGGAGTAAAACTTATTTGAAAAAGGGGTACCTGAGTTGGTCCGTGAAAGAAAAATTAGTAAGTACATAGAGATGAATAGGTATTTTTTTTCTCAAGGCATGAAGATATACTGCCCATGCATAGAAGCAAGAATTTACAATGCATTTAAACTAGAATATAGAATGAAAAAAGGAGAGCAGGTGATATCAAAGGAGTTTAGATAGTTGTTGCTCAATTACTTTAGTCTTCTATAACTTTTCATGACCTCAAGTGGGGTTTTCTCAGTACAGCTAGTAAAGTGGTTTGCCATTTCCTTCTCCAACTCATTTATCAGATGAGGAAACTGAAGCAAGCAGGATTAAGTGACTTGTCCAGAATCATATACTACTAAGTATCTGGGGTCAGATTTAATTGCAGGTGTTATGATTCATGGTGCCAATTAGCTTCCCATCAGATAATGTGATACTCTTAAGGTAAGAAAGATCTGAGTTTGATTTCTGCCTTGGGCTAGATTATTTAACTTCTCAGTGCTCCTAGATAACTCTTAGTTAATTTATACATAGCTAGTACTGATTTGGCTTGGTAGAACAAATCCTTATTAGAAATTCTCTATATTAATGGAATCAAAAGCCATCTCTTCTTCAACATCCTCCCCAACTCCCCTCCAAAATGTGTTCACTGTGATAGTATGTGATAGAAAAAAAGTATTTACTTAGTTAACAACTTGAGGAGAACCAAATAAAATGTATTGAATTAACATCCTAATTTGGGGAAGGGCTAAAGAAGGAAACTTAAAAAAATAAACAGCTTGTTGTCACAATGGATAGAGTGGTGGGAGTGGTCAGAAAGAGTTCTTTCTCTGAGCTCAAATCTATCCTTACCAGATTTGTGACCTTGGGCAGATCATTTAAGCCTGTTTTCCTCACTTCCTCAACTGTAACATGAGCTGGAGAAGGAACTGGCAAACTGCTTCACTACCTTTACCAAGAAAACTCCAAATGGGATCACAGAGAGTCATCCATAACTGAATAATGATCAAAAAGAAGGAAAAATTCATCCACTGAGCACTTATCTATGAAACCAGCTTTTCTCCATTATCCATGGTTGACTGCCAGAATAAATCAAGGACTAGGAAAAGTTTTTGGGAAAAGATGAGTTCCACTTTAGAGAGGTTGAGTTGTAGGTGCCATACATCTTTAAAACTGCTTACAGCCTTCCCTGCATTAAATGCTGGTGGTTTTGGCCTTTTGTGGTTACAGCTTGAGAAATGTTTTCCTCATCTTGGTGAATGGGTATACAGTATATTCATTGTTTATTGCACCATTTCATCCTTTTTCATAAATATTTTTACTGTTAAAATTGAATGGGTTGTGTTTGTTCAGAATGATGCTGCGCTGATCTAGTTCTAACAAGAACACATTAAACTCTCATATCATGTCTCCTGGCTCATAAACTCATACTTTGTGACCCTCAAAGCCAGAATTCCTGTGTTAATCAGGATTAAAGAATATCAGTAATCATATCAGTATAACAGGATTATGCCTGATGCTGATCTGGGTTAGTTGGTCAGACTACTGAATCCCATAATAACAAGCACAGATTTGCATCAGAAAAAGACAGGATTTTTACTCAGCTCCAAAAAAAGACTATTTGGTTAGCAGAAGACCCCTGATCATTCTGGTAGTCTGTCCTTATTCCCTATGTAATCCTTGGACATTCTCCCTCCCCATCTGGGCATGTTTCCTCATCTATTGTCAAAGAAGGAAGTAGTAAATGCCTTCTAAAATCTCTTCTTGCCATAGTTACTGATTTTTCTATCCTATTAGAAAGGGAAAAGCTACTTGACTGATATCAACAAGTACACAATGGAATCATCAGCCTATTCACTTCTGTCTGGTCTCAAAACCAAACAACAAAACTCAGAGAAACAAATGTTCCTTTATCATAAATTTAAACTGACAGGTAGGTCAAAAGAGCTCTCTTCTCCCTAGCCTCACTGTTGTTGCCAAAATTCCTATGAGGGCTAGATCTACCTTTTTGTAACAAAAGAGTAGGAGCAGTGAGTAACAATACTTTACATAATGTCAATGGTTATCACTGGGATTTGTTATGGTTGTTCAATCATTCAGTCCTGTCTGACTCTTTGTGACCCTATGAACCATACAGTCCATGGGATTTTCTAGGCAAGCATGTTGGAGTGGTTTGCTTTTTCCTTCTTCAAGGGTTTGTTATTTCATATATATACTAAAACTCGTCCTCTAAGATTTAACCCATTCTTGAAAAATCTCCAGAGCATCAGCACTATTGCTAGTGAAAATCTTCAAAGGGAAGAATTTCTTTTTTTTATTGAGGTTTTTCTTTTCCAAATACATGTTATGAAAAGGTTTTTTTTCAAAACATTTATCCGTATGTCTATGCTTATTTCTAAGTTACAAAATTTCTATTCACCCTTTTTCCATCCCTCTCCTCTCAGCAGAAAACAAAAGTAAAAAATATTGTACTTACACATCATGTTAAAGATGTTTGCAGGTTAGTCTTGTTTGGTATGAGGAATTAAGATTAAGGGAAAGAAATACATAACAGATATTTTTTAAAAAAGTGAATGTAGTATTCCTCATATTCTGAAGAATCGTTTTTTGTTTTGTTTTGTTTTGTTTTTCTTCCTTTGGATGGGGATAGCATTATCCATAGCCAATCTAAAATGGTTGTCCTCAACTCTCTGAATTGCTTCCATCATGGTCGATCATCTCACAATGTTGTTGTTCATGTATATTGTTCTCCCGGTTCTCTCCCTTCCTTCAGCAACAGATCCTGTAATTCAATTGATGCTTCTTGAACATTTATTTTTCTTATAGAACAAGAGTATTCCATAATATTCATGTACCATAACTTGTTTAACCATTTTCCAATTGATGGGCATCCCCAGCTACAGAGCTGCTATGAATATTTTAGAACATTTTGAGATTCCTTCTGGATATAGACCTAGAATTGGAATTTCTGGGTCAAAACAGTTTTATTGCTATTTGGGCATAGTTCCATATTGCCCTCCAGAATGGTTGTATCACTTCACAACTCCACCAGCAATGCATCAATGTCCCAATCCTCCCATAACTTCTCCAACATTGATCATTTTCCCTTTTTGTCATTTTAGCCCATCTGAAAGGTGTAAAGTTATAGCTCAGAGTTGTTTTAATATGCATTTCTCTAATCAATAATGATATGGAACATTTTTTCATATGATTATATATAGCTTTAATTTCTTCATTTGAAGAATTTCTATTCATATCCTTTGACAATTTATCAGTTGGGAAACTTGCAACCTTATGAATTTGATGCACTTTTCTATATATTTTAGAAATGAGACCTTTATCAGAATGACCAGTTGTGAAGATTGTTTCCCAGCTTTCTGCTTTACTTCTATTTTTGGCAGCATTGATTTTATTAGTGCAAAACATTTTTAATTTAATATAGGAAAAAATCATTCATTTTACAATTTATAGTGTACTCTATTTCTTGTTTGGTCATAAATTTGTCGCCTTTTCATAGATCAGGTAGAGTATTTCTTATTCTATTAGTTTATCTATGGTGTTGCCCTTTATTTATAAATCTTGTCTCCATTTTGACCACGTTTTGCTATAGGGTATGAGATGTAGGTCAATGTCTAGTTTTTGCCATATTATCTTGCAGTTTTCTCAACAATTTTTGTCAATTAGTGAGTTCTTATCCCAGAAGCAGATGTCTTTGGGTTTGTCAAACAGTAGATTACTGCCGTTATTTGGTACTGTTTCTCCTGAATCTAGCCAAATCTAATGTTTCATTATTCTATTTCTTAACTAGTATCAGGAAGTTTTGATGATTTCTGCTTTATAGCATAGTTTGGATATGGTAGAGCTAGGCCACCTTCCTTTACATTTTTTTCATCAGTTCCCTTGTTATTCTTGATCTTTCATTGTTCCAGATGAATTTTGCTAATATTTTTTCTAGCTCGATAAAATAACTATTTAGGGGGAAGCTAGATGGTGCAGTGAATAGAACAGTGGCCCTGGAGTCAGGAGGACCTGAGTTCAAATATGTCCTCAGACACTTAATAATCATTATGTGATCTTTAAGTCACTTAACCCCATTGCTTTGTAACACACACACACACACACACACACACACACACACACACACACACACACACACACACACACACACAGACATTATTTGGTAGTTTGATTGGTATGGCACTGAATAAGTAATTTAATTTGAGCAAAGTTGTCGTTTTTATTATATTAGGCTCAACCTATCCGTGAACAACTGACATTTCCTCAATTATTTCGATCTGACTTTATTTGGGTGAGGAGAGCTTTATAATTGTGTTCATACAGTTTTGGGGTTTGTCTTAGGAGGTAGATTTGCAAATATTTAATGTTATCTATAGTTACTTTAAATGAAATTTCTCTTTCTCTTACTCTTGGACTTTGTTGTTTTTATATATAAATGCTGATGATTTATGTGGGTTTATTTAATATCCTGTTACTCTGATGAATTTATAACTGTTTCAAATAGTTTTTTAGATGATTTATTCACTTACATCTGCAAAGAGTGGAAAGCTTTGTTTCCTCGTTGCCAATTCTGATTCCTTCGATTTCTTTTTCTTCTATTGTTGGAGCTAGCATTTCTTAAACTATATTGAATAGTAATGTTGATAATGGACATCTTTGTTTCACCTCTGATCTTACCCCATTATATATATACATTTTTTTGTTGGTTTTTTTATAGATACTACTAATTATTTTAAGGAAAATTCCATTTATTTCTAAACTTCCTAGTGGTTTTTATTAGGAATGGATATTATATTTTGTCAAAGGCTTTTCTTTAGCATTTATTGAGGTAATTATGATTGTTGATTTTCCTATCAATATGCTCAATTATGTTGAGTGTTTTCCTAATAGTGAACTATCCCTGCCTACTTGCTATCAACCATACCTGATCATAGTGTATCATCCTAGTAAAAACTTGCTTTAATCTCATTGCTAAAATTTTATTTCTGATTTTTGCATCGACATTCATTAGGGAGATTGCTCTATAATTTCCTTTGTCTTTTGTCATTCTTCTTGGTTTAGAAATCAGCACCATGTTGGTGTCATAAAAGGAATTTGGCAGAAATTTCTCTCCTATTTTTTAAAATAATTTATGTAGAATAGGAATGAATTGTTCCTTAAATGTTTGATAGAATTCACTTGTAAATCCATCTGGAAGTGGAGACCTTTTCTTAGGGAGTGTATTGATGGTTTCTTCAATTTCTTTTTCTGAAATGAGGCAATTTAACTATGTTATTTCTTCTTCTGTTAATCTGCCTACCCTTTAATCTGTCCTTTCTTTTCTTATCTTTCCATTCCACTTCCCCCCACCCCTTCCCAGTAGAGTAAAATAGGTTTTTAAACCCAAGTGGGAATGTATCTTATTCCTCTCTGGACCAAATCTACTAAATAGAATTTACTTAGTGATCACAGTCTTCCTTCTTTCCCTCTAAAATTATAAATCTTTAGGCTTCTTCATCTAGTGTTATTTATCACTAAGGTACTATTAATCAGGTATCATCAATCACAGCGTGATTAATTGTTGCTTGATAAGCTCAAACTGATATCAAAGTACCATCACAGATTGATTGATTAATTGATTGTTTGATAAGTAGCATTGCTTCAAAGTAACTAAGTACTCTCCCCTCTTCTGTCTCATTAGAAGCACACTTTTCAAGAGTTTTGAATTACATCAAATTATGATCATTTTTTCTTTATCCCTTTTTCAAGTGCTCTCCAAAGAAATACAATCCTCATGAGTCAAATTATCATCCAAAGACAAATCATTTCATGAACTTTCTCCCTAAGCCTATTTTCTCTCATACTTTATGCCCCCTCTCCACCCAGGATACTTAACCCCTTGTTAAGTGAAGTAAGGATTGTGTCAATCATTGATTTAATTAGCTATAAGAATCTTAAAAGACTCTGAGTACTGGGAGGCTCTGAAGGTTTTACCTGGGAACTTTACAAAAGATTGTAAGTTATGGGAGACACTGACTCAGGACCACCCAGTTTATGATGTCCTTATCAGAGAAAGTGCTAAACTTTGTCAGATGTAATTCAAGACTCTTGAAAAGTATACTTTTTTTAAAAAGGTTTTTGGCAAGGCAATAGGGTTAAGTGGCTTGCCCAAGGCCACACAGCTAGGTAATTATTAACTGTCTAAGACTGGATTTGAACCCAGGTACTCCTGACTCCAGGGCCAGTGCTGTATTCACTGCACCATCTAGCCACACTGAAAAGTGTACTTCTAATGAGACAGAATAGGAGAGAGTACTTAGTGACTTTGAGGCAATGTGACTTATTAAACAATCAATCAGTCAATCAGCACAGGAGAAATGAAGTGGACCAAAGGATACTGCAATATTTGTTTAGAGTTAATACCCCTGCTTTTCTTTAGGGCTTCTTGTCTTAAACATAGTGATGTCATTTTGAACTTTTTCAATGGAGAGACAAGACCCATTGATATCTATATTCTCTAAGTCCAAACTCTTGAATTATCTTTGACCTTTTAATTATCCTGAGAAGTAAAATTCCCAAGAGTTAGAGGTGCTATATAGTCTTCACTAACCTTTGGGGATTTTTTTTGTTTGTTTTTTTTCCTTCCTTTTTTCACTTACCTTGATATGTATTTCTTGAGTTGTTTATTTGTTGATTGAATTCACTGTTCATTTCCTGTCTTTATGTCAGGAAATTCTGATAGTCCTCTATTTCATCGAATATCCATCTTTCCCCCTGATACTAAATGCTGAATTTTGCTGGGTAGAAAATTCTTGGTTGTAATCCCAGGTCCTTTGCCCTCTGAAATATATTCCAGGTCCTCCAGTCCTTCACATCTAATTGTGTTTCCTTTGTATTTAATTTGTTTTTTGTTTTTTTTTGCTGCTTGCAGTATTTCCTCCTTTATTTGAGAGTTCCAGAATTTAGCTATAACAACTCAAGGAGTTTTTAATCCTGGGGGGGGGTCTCTTTAAGGATGGGTTCTGGGTATTTTTTCAATAGTTATATTGTGTTCTTATTCCAGCATTTTGGGCAATTTTCCCCCTGATAATTTCCAGCATGATGTTTTCAGGTTCTTTTTTGATTGGGGCTTTCTTGTAGACTGATGATTTGTAGATTATCTCTCCTGGATCTATTTTCCAGGTCATTTGTTTTTCCTAAAAGGTACTTTATGTTTTCTTCAATTTTTTCAATCTTTTTATTTTGCCTGATGAGTTTTATATTTTTTCATTTTTTTGTTTGCTTTTTTGTTTTTATCCTCTCCATTAATATTCTACCATAAAGAAAGAATTTTGCAAAATATGTTTGTGTGTGAGTGTGTGTGTGTGTGTGTGTGTGTGTGTGTGTGTGTGTGTGTAATTCTAGTTAATTGAGTTAAAACAGTCCTGTTACATTGAGGAATTAAACTGCAAACAATGGTCAGAAAAACTGAAAATCAAAACTATGGAACGCTTCATGAATTTGTGTGTCATCCTTGTTCAGGAACCATGCTAATTTACTCTGTATCATTCCAATTGTAGTATATGTGCTGCCGAATAGAGCACATGGAATTTTATGTTCTCGTAGATTTGTTGCTTTCTATTTGGTCAATTCTAATTTTTAGGATTTCATTTTCTTCAATTACCTTTTGTGTTTCCTTCTTAAAGATCAATTTTTCATAATTTTCCTGCATGACTCTCATTTCCTTATTCCCTTTTTCTTCTTCCTCTCTTCTTTGGTTTTTAAATTATTTTTTAGGTTCTTGATGAACTTTTGGACTTGAGTAGAATTTATAGACTGTTTTGTGACTTCCCCCATATGTTATTTTTCATTGATTTCTTCTTCCAACATGACATTGTTATAATCTTTAACTGTAAAGCAGTTTCTTTAGTGAGAGCTTTTTTAGTTTTTTTGTTCATCTGTTGTTTTAGGTCTGCTCCTGGGGTTTAGGGGAAATAGATCAAAGTTTGGGTTTTTTTTTTGTTTATTTATTTTTTTTGGTGGGGTCGGGGTCTCTTCCCTGGCTTGTTGTGCAAAAGTGTTGCCTATGTAGTCCAAGCCTTGTCTTTGTAGAGGTTTATTTCCTCCTTTGTTTCCATGTTCTTAATTAGCAGTGGTTTGTTCACAATCCAGTCCTGTCTTTTGCCCCAATATTCCCAGAGTTCAAACTTTGGGGTTGTGCACCACCCCCCCCACTGACTAGCTGTCTACCTACTGGGACCTTTGTTGTTGTCAAGCTGTCAGAACCTGGACTGCACTGTGGCTAAAAGCCTCCCCTGGCATTCCTGATTTCCCACTTCCTAAGTTTTATTTTCCCTTTTCCCCCAAAGAGACAGACCTTCACTAAAATCCTCCACTTCTTTGAATCTTATCTTTTTCTTGTTTTTGGTTGGGTTTTTTTTTTTAGATTTTTGCAAGGCAGGTAGGGTTAAGTGGCTTGCCCAAGACCACACAGCTATGTAATTAATAAGTGTCTGAGGCCGGATATGAACTCAGGGACTCCTGACTCCAGGGCTGGTGCTCTATCTACTGGGCCACCTAGCCACCCCAAATCTTCTCTTTTTCTTGTTAGGATCTTTAGCTTGAATGTCAGTTCAGAGGCTTCATTTCTCTTTGGTAGAGAAAAGCTCTGGGAACATGTTAGATTTATTCTGCCATCTTGGCTCCCCCCAGGAAATCTGAAAGAGAAGAATTTTGTCAAGAACAAAATGCATATTTCATCTTAAAATTAAGAATTTGCACATGAAGATTATTTTTCTTCCAAAATAGTTTTAAAGTAAACAGTCAAACCAAGCTACTATAAAGTTCACCGAGTTCAGTTAATCAGATTTCTCTGATGTTCTCTTGCATGGTTGAGAAAAAATACTAAGTAAGAGAAAGGTATTCTAGTATGTAACAGAGACTTAAGTTTTGGGCATGACTGAAAAATGACTGTACAAACAATATTTATATAATATTTGTTCTGATAGGCACTTATTTTTAGAATTATATAAGATAAATTTTACAGTTTTAGAATAAATGTTTTAGAATTATTATCTCATTTAATTCTCACAGGTCTGGGAGGTAATATTATTATTATTATTATCTTCATTTTACAGATGAGGAAACTGAGGCAAACAGAGGTTAAATGACTTGCCCAGGATTATCCAGCTGTGGAGTCAAGGTCCTTAATGACTCCAGGTTCAGTGCTTTATATACTGTATGGCCTAATTCACATATTCTGCAATTTTTAATCTTAGCAAGTTATCTGGGAAACCAACAGGTTAAAAGCTTTGCTCACAGTGACACAGTTATCCAGCATGTATCAAACTGGGGGAATAGAACCCAAATTTTCATGTCTCCTAAGGCCATTTCCCTATCTACTTCTCAAGTCTCCCTCTCCTAAAAAGAAAAGCAACATTAATTACATCCAAACAATTGCATCAGAGGAAAAGATTTCTGTAACTTCAATAAAAATGAAGAAAATTGAGATCTTTATATATTATGTTAATCTCTTTCCATATAGCATATCTACTGTAAGTGCATGTCTAGCTTTGATGTTAAATGAATTGTTTTTTATAATATTAAAGTGCATTGTGAATGAGGTAATGTTGCTATAACAACCAAAACATTTCTTCTTCCTTATGTCAGATTAAAAGTAGAATTCATTTAATTTCTTACATTAAATTTATTGGTTCTGTGAAGTTTTACTTGTTTACTTCCTTGTATAAAAATAAATAGCATTGTAATATTTTAGTTTTTAATGACATTTCTTTCTCCAGAGTCTATAAGTAGCTATCCACATATATCTCCATCACTACTTTTGCATTTGCATTATCTACTGCCTTACATCTTCAGTTATCTCCCTGCCATGGAGATTAAACTGTACTAAAGCCTCTTTACTTAATTAGGGAATTTCTGCTCTATCATCATTTCATTATAAACCCAAGTTATGTTTGACCGAAGTCTGTGTTTTTTTTTTACCTCCCTTTCCCTTCTTGACCTCCTCTCATAGCTGTCCTTTACTTGTGGTCTTTCACTATTAGAATTTAAGCTCCTTGAAGGAAGAGACTCTTCAATGTTATTTGATAGTATTTATTTCTCCAGCTTGGCCCTTAGTAAACTCTTAATCTTGTGTCTGTCTTTCTCTCTATCTCTGTCTCTCTGTGTCTCTATCTCTCTTTGTGAATCTCTGTCTCTTTAATTCTATCTCTGCCTGTCTTTGTCTCTGTCTGCTTCTGCCTCTGTGTCTCTCTTGTCTGTCTTTCTGACTCTGTCTCTTTGTTTCTATCCTGTCTCTCTCTGTTTCTCAGTCTCTGTCTCTCTTTCATTTTGCATCTCTATTTGCTTTTCTCTTTTTCCCCAAAAGAAAACCCTGTGTTTATTTGTTGATTGAATTAGAGATAAACATATTCTTTTCTCTATCTTCTGTCTCTATCTGTTTTCTTTCTCAAAACATGTCTGCTTATTAATATTGTATTAGAGACAGACATATTTTCTCCTCAAAAATAAGTTTCAGTTAAAGCATTTAAGTGTTTAAATATGTGCTCAGTAATTTTCTTACTTTTAAGTTAAAATAGTACAAACCTCACCACACCAGGTTCTCCCCTTGATTTTTGTAGAAAGGGCATTGGAGAGAAGAAATCATAAAAACTGGGAAAAGTCTCACATGCTTCAAAAATATTTATAGCAGCTGTTTTATGTAGTGGCAAAGAATTTGAAATAGAGGTGCTGCCCATCAATTGGGGAATGGTTAAACAAGTTATGGTATATGGAATACTATTTTTATATAAGAAATCGTAAATGATCAGACTCTAGAGAAGCATGAAAGGAATTACAGGATCTGCTGCTGAGGAAAGGAAGCAGAACCAAGAGAACAATATATACATGAACAACAACATTGTGAGATGATCAAGCCTTATAGTTGCAGCTCCTCTGGGCAGTTCAGAGAGCTGGGACAACCTAACTGACTAGCTATGGACAATGATATCCCCATCCACAGGAAGAAAAACAAAACAAAACAAAAAATCCTTCAGAATCTGATGAACTCTATATTCACTTAAAAAATTATCTCCTATGTATTTCGTTCCCTTTATCCTAATTTCTTACACTAAAAATGACTGATCTGTAAACATGTGTATGCACAATATTAATGTGACTGTTCATTGCTGAGGAGAGGCAGGGTGGGAAGGGAGGGTGGAAGGACATTTTGTAACTTAAAAATATGCATAAGCATATGGATGAATTTTAAAAAACTTTTATAACATGTATTAGGAAAAATATAATGCCAATAATAATAAAAAAGAGCATTGAAAAGCTAGATTTTCAATTTTTTAAAAAGAAATTAAAGTATCTAGGGTAGGGATGTGTGTGTGTGTGTGTGTGTGTGTGTGTGTGTGTGTGTGTGTGTGTTTGCAGGATGAGCATTCTAAAATTCCAATCAATCCTTAGAGGATTTTTGGGCAGAGCATAATACCTCTAGGGTTTAGTAAACTGTTGAGAGTTGTTTTGACTGAAACAATTCATCACTCTTTAACCTCTCAAGTGATGCTCTGCTTAGTTTGGCTAAGACAATCGATATACAGTTCATAGCTAGTCTATAGCCAAGATATATATTTTTTTAATTTTGTAGAAATTAGTACTCTGTTGTCATCATGTTTGAAAATCTATTTTCATAACCTTTCTGTGATGAGGTGTTGATTTGATATTTGAATATAATAGGGCACTGTGCTAGATGTTAGGGATACAATAGTAATTTTTAAAAAATTGTGTGTCTGCCATTGAAGAACTTATCATCTATGGAAGGGGAATATAAAGCAAATAAATAAATGCAAAAATATTATAAATAGAATACAAATATAAAATGTTGGGGGTGCATGATAGTTTGAAGAATTAAGAAAGATCTTTTGCAAGAGCCTGTACTTGAGCTGAGTTTTTAAAGTAAAACAAAAAAAAAAGGACTTTCCAAAGGTGAAGCAGAGGGTTCTAGAGCAGAATGTAGTCTTGTTTGACTGTTGGTGTAAAACCATGGAGTGAAAAGCAACTGACTTAATTTTGCTACAGCACAGAAAATTTAAGACAGAGTAGTATGTAATGAACAAGGAAATAAAGGATAGACTAGGACTGCGAAGGACTTTTTAATTTATCCTAGAGGCAATATGGAGGTGTTTGTATTTTTATCCTAGAGGCAATAGGAAGAATAGGAAGCAGAAAGAAATGCAGCATGTATATATATATATATATATATATATATATATATATATATATATATATATATATATATATCAGCTGTCAGCTCTCTTCTCCATCCCGCTCTACCACCACTACAGATCCTCCTTCCCCCAATCCCCTCACAGTGCTTACAAATAACTGGTGCTCCCCAACTCACTGATTGGATTATGACTGTTCAAAAGAGAAAATAGTTAATGGAAATCTGATTTAGAAATCAACAGAGAGAAAGAATGATTGTATGTTTATTGACTTTTATTTGCAAAATTACACCCTCATGATTAAAATACTTCAAGTAAAAAAAGTAGTGGAGTCAATGAAAATAATTTTTAAAAGCTTTAGCTGTTCAAAGCAGCAGGTACTAAGATGTCAATTATCGGATGCCACTCCATGAAAATCTTAAAATTTATAAGCTATAATCTTCATGAAATATTTGCACCAATCTGAAGGTGGTGTCAGTAGACCTTATGCAGACCAATCAAGATAGATCCAAATCCTGCACCCTGAATAGTTGGGACCTAAGATCAACAGACTAGGCTTCATTGACTCTCATGGTCATAAATTTACAAGGATTTTTTCATCCATGGGAAATGTCCTACTAATGTTTCTTTGGTGGAATTTGGGGACTGAAAGTATCACAAACTATATTTGTAAGTATTACTAACTCATAGTGTCAGATTCCTGGTAAGGAAAATGAAAATGTGAATGCAACATTTGAGGGGCAGGGTCACTTTCATTTTTGCTTTTGGTTGTTTTTGTTGTTGTTGTTTTGCAAAGCATTGGTGTTAAGTGACTTGCCCAAGGTTATGCAGTTTCACAATTATTGAGTGTCTGAGTCTGGATTTGAACTCAAGTTCTGACTCCAGGGCCAGTGCTCTACCCACTTTGTCATCTAGCTGGCCCAATCACTTTTGCTTTTAATGAGTCAATTCACCTCATCAAAAAAAATATGCAGCATTTCATGTTTGTAACATCCCCCTCCTCTCTATTTTAATTAACCTAAATATATTTCTTTTCCTTCCCTCCCCACACAATAAAAATAAAACATAAAGAAAATCAATTACACATATGCTTAATAATTCATACTTAAGACCAGTTTTCATTCTAAGAACCTCTAAGATTCTAAGAACCTCTGTCTAATTTTAATATCCTGACTTCAGTGAAAATGATCACTAAGTTCCATAAGAATATATCAGGTCCTAAACTAAGTGCTAGTGATAAAAAGAAATGCAAAGGACAGTGGATTGTAAATGGAAACTGAAATTCAATAGGTGAATAAGGGAAAGGAAATGTGTTCCAGCCTAGGAAACAGTCTCTCTGACTCAAATCTCTTCCCACTCTATCCATCCTCCATTAAACTGCCAAGATGATTTTTCCTCTAAGTCTAGATCTGACAGTGTCACATCCTATCTGATAATATCCAATGACTCCTTTATTAAACAGCAGAATCAAATAGCACTCAAAGTTCTTGAAAAGGACAATTCCTAATTTTCCATTTTTTTATACACGATAATGCCTTCAAGCATACTGTTATCTAGCTATAGGAAACTGCTTTGACATAGCACAAGTAGAACAGAATGCTCCATTTTTAATTTCCCTGTCTGCACTATTTCTCTCACCTGGGATTCTTTCCTTTCTCACCTTCACTTCAGGGTTTCCCTAGTATCTTTAAGGATTCCAATTGAGTCCATGAACTGATGCTGAATGTGTAATGATAGACTATGATAGACAAAGTTCTTCTCAGAAAAAGGCAATTCTAAAGGACCCATGATGGAAAATGCTATGACACCCAGAGAAAGAACTATGGAATGTGAATGCATATCAAACTATACTATTTTCCACTTTTTTTTGTTTTTGTTTTCTTTCTCCTGGTTTTTCCCTTTTGTTCTGATTCTTCTTTTACAACATACTGATTTGGAAATATGTTTTACATGATTGTACACATATAACTTAGATCAAATTGCTCATGGCATTGGGAAGGGACAATGCAAGGGAGGGAGAAAAAATTGAAAAAAAATCATAAAATGAATGTCCAAACAATCTTTTACATATAATTGGAAAAACAAAAATACTCATAAATGGTGGGACAAAAGAGTTCACTTGAATTCTGATTTTATCAGAAAAATTTTTCTCATTCATGCCTTATATTTGTATGTGTTTACACACATACACATAAATAATCTTGATTAGAATAGGAGTTTTTTTGAGGATAGTAACTATTTTTTGTATCACTAGAGTTTGACAAACTGCTTAGAAATATAGTAAGCACTTTTATAATTGTATACTGATTGAGCAGATTACCTAGGGGTCCAGTTAAAAAATGCAGAGGGGAGCAATATTAGATAGACCTGAAAAGGTTAGCTATCTGATTTTGAAGGATTTAGAACAGCAAAGTAATTTGAATTGTCAGTCTATAGGGGTACCAATGAAGGTTTTGTTTTGTTTTGTTTTTAGCTGAGCAGTGACATGAATTGATTACTTCTGTATTATTCTGTATAGATTATATAAATTGGTGTTCACACATATATGTACATATGTATACATATATATGTCTTTTGAATCAATGTAGCATTTGGGGGGTCATTTTCATTTTTAATGATTCAAGTGACCTTATCAAAAAAGATAGGCAGCATTTCATATTTGTAGTACCCGCCTTCTCTATTCTTAATTAACCTAAATATATTTCCTTTTCAACCCATCCCATAAAAATAAAAAAGAAAAAATCAATTTCTTATAAAAATATGTATAATCACATATAATCCCAAAGATTACATGCAGAAATATATATATATATATATATATATATATATATATATATATATATATATATATATTGTGTGTGTGTGTGTCTAATTCAACACCTTATAACCATCACCTTTCTATAATGAACTGTACATTTCATTATTGATTTCTTGGAATCATGAATGATTACTGAATGAATTATAATTCTTAAAGCTTTTAAATATACATAAAAATACACATGACATAAGTCATGTCATTATTAATCAAAGAGATGTCATTGTTAATCAAAGAGATGTTTTAATGATTGAGTTTTTTGAGAAATTTTTGTGAATATTGCTATTTTGATAAAGTATTGGGGCAGCACACCTTTGACATGTCTCCAAGTCATCCTTTTATTCATCAGCGGTTTGTAGTGAACACTTCTCACTTAAGTGAGTCTTCTTCCTGGTGAGAATGAGAAGTAATATAAAAGAAGCAAAAAAGCTACTAGGCATTTTCTCTCAATAGCTGCTGTCATATGTTTTGTATAAAGTTCCTTTAAGACCTTTATCTTTGCTAAATTATTACATCAGTCTGTACTACCTTGAAAAAAGTCAGTTTCCTACTGCTAAGATGTCAAAGATTTTAAAAAGCGAACAATTTGCAAAAACAAAGTACTTTATCTATGCATAGAGTATCACAAGAAGCACTCTCCTAGAGTTTGAGAAAAAAATTGTGAAATAGCTGATCTGCAATTTATTTATAAAATGCAAAATATTTGGTGACAAAAGAAATGGAAGTTTTCTTTTATACTGAAGATAGTACATCCTGCTTTTTCTCCATATGTTTTACTTAGAGACTATGAAATTTTCTGTTCAGATACATTTTTAATTTTGCCTCTAATATCAATGATGATGCTTCATAATAATAAACAATGCATATATTGTATGAAAAGAATGTTATTTGTTGCTAAGTATAATTGATATACCTAGTCCCTTTCCTTTGGGAGGTTACAATTTAACTGTAAGTTAAGCTACCAACACATAAGTATCCAAGGAAAATGTACTAGAAGGTGCAGAACAGAATCTTAGGCGATACAAAGAAAGGTCATTTTTTTTTTTTGAGGAGGTTTACCTTACGAATGAGAGGAAGGGTTAGTTTTAGTGATTACTGCTGCAGATCACTAGGAATTCTTCAGATTTATTTCTATGTGAGGACACAATATGGCCAAGTTATTTGTGCTCTTTTCCTCCTGATAAACATTTCAAACAGTACCAACCCTCTTCTTGACATATTGTTAGTTTTAATTAATAATTTCCTAAAAAATACATTAGAACCATTGGGTGAAAGTACCTAGACTTGCAAAGTATACTTATACAATTTTAATGGTATTTTTTTTGCCTTCATTTTGATCATAGAATAACATTTGCTGGAATGCTTTAAAAGAACGATGTCCTCTGTGAGAAATTTCTGCATAGTTGGTCTAATTCAAATTATTAATGCATGAACAGGTGGCGGAGATAGTGATTGTGCCTCATTATGATTATTCTTGATCTTTCAACACCAACCAGCACAACAAAGGGAAATAGTAATAAAAGCTCAAGAAATAACACGGGTGGATATGTGGCAATTGGTGGTCCTTTTTGCTTATAGATAGATGTTCTTGATATGAATTTTACAATTTACAGTAAAAATATCAGATCCTTTAACTTTGTGCTAAAGTTGTAGTCAGTCATAGAATAATTTATTTTCATATGGATCTCTTTGAAAATGTCTTGTGGGTAAATCATTTAAATTCAATTGCTTTACAATATTCCCAAACTGTTTAATACTATAGCAGAGCAAGCTCTTATAGTAAGATTCTGATTATTTCAAGGAGAAGAGAGCTAGGAAGCAAGATGTTAGGGAAGGAAGATTGAATTTTTCTGAAAAATAATTTGAGGAAAGAGAAGTAGACTATAAATTGGGGAAAAAGCTTAAATCATAAAATCCATATTAATCAGCAAGCATTTATGAAGTGCCTCCCAAATGCTTTGCACTGAGCTAGGTCCTGGGTCCAACAGAATACATTTAAAGCAGTGACATCTTCATCTTTTTCTTTATGACCTCAGGGTCATAATAGAACTTCAAAACTCAAAACTTTGATTAACCAAGGATGTATTTATAATCATGGCTTGGTTTCTCTGCAAAGTGATCATTATATATGCTTTTAAAACTTTCTGCTAAAATTTGCATTTTTCCTCGTTGTTTACATGGAAAAAAGTAAAAGTTAACGGACATAGTATTGGGGATATATCCACATATATTTCAAAATCTAATGTCCTCCATGCTAGTGAAAAATAACCAGAATTTTGGGCTATCATTCCTCTCCTGGCCACATCTCTGGAAGTAAATATCATCTACTTGAGTGTGTGTGAGTTAAGAATTGTCTGTGTGTGTGTGTGTGTGTGTGTGTGTGTGTGTGTGTGTGTGTGTGTACACTCTCAATATGGGCTTTTTTTTTCAGTTACAAACTGGGAAACTCTTCAAAAATAGAATAGTCAAGCTAATGAGAGAGGCACTCTATGGACAAACAGTTGGAATGGTAGCACATGACTATAAATGTTTGAATGTTTGCAGAGATCAAGTTAACCCCTTGATGAGTTTTCATTAAAAAAAAAAACTTGCAAATTTCCTTGGTGTCATTGGATGTAGTTCAATTATCATTGGCTAGCAAGAGATTGATTATTAATGGGTTACTTAGTGTCTTGGAGTCCTCAATATTTTATCCTACCTTCTTACTAATTCCTGAGGGTATTGTGATAGCCATTGGGATGTTGTCAGTTTCACTGTAGACCAGGTTCAGTTTTGACACTTAACTTTCTCCATCTAATCCCAGTAAACTAGTAAGACTTCCATGGAATCCAAGGATTTGAACTTGGATGGCGGACAAACTGATCTGCGTCTGTAATTATGTATAAAATCATTAATTTTCTTATACTTTGAGGGAACACCTCCTTACCTTTTCCAGAAAAATCAAGGTTATTATACCCTATCATGATTCCCAAGCCCAAGGTCTCTTGTGGAAGTGACAATGTAGATGGAGAGATTTCTGTCTGATAGTAAATTACTTAGAAGCTATAGTAAAAGCAGGATTTTTTAGAGATTTTCCCCAAAAAAGGGATTAGATAGATGAGAAACTTTCCACTGTTTCCTTTCTTCTAGAAAGTACTATCTACGCTCTTAGCTACAATTTTCACAGCAACTCCTAGGACAGTAATTTTACAGTTTTCCTTCCATATCAAACATAGCACTGCTGACAGTATTATGATATGACCATTGGAACAGCCCCTAACAATAGCAGAAGAAAAAAAAATACTCATTGCCCCATTCTGAACACCCTCCCATTTAGACTTAAGTGATAACATAGCCAAGGAAATCAGTACCCACATATGCAAAGGTTAATGAACTTAACTTTTTTTCTTCTTACTTATTAAAGCCTAATTAACTAACTAGCTGAAAGCAATAAGAAAATAAACTATCTAAAATGAATTTTTGCATGTTGCTTCAAAAGTTTGTGCTCATTGATAACGTGCTATTTTACTGTCCCAACTGTTCAACTCCTCCCTCTCAAAGCTCTTAATGTATTCTTTATATAAGCTTATTATTGCTTGTATTTCTTCCACAGAAGAATAAAATATTCCTCAATGGCATAATTTTTTCTCATTTTTGTCTTTGTATTCCCTAGATCCAATCAATGCCTCATACATAGAAGGTGCTAATTATTATTTGTTGAATGATTAGTAATGAAAAATATTAGGGATTTAATAAGAACCTACTATGTAGCAGGCATTATAATAAGTTCTTTACAAATTATTTCTCCTTTGGTCCACTTTAATCTATAAGGTAGTTGCTATTATTATACCAATGGTAGAACTGAAGAACCTGAGGTAGAGAGGTTAAGTGACTAAATAAGATCATAAAGCTACTTCATATCGGAAGTTGGATTTGAACTCTTGTCTTCTTTGACTCATTTCAGCATGCTATCTATTTTGTTACTGAACTTCCTTTCTCATTGGAGAAATAAGAGCAAAGATGTGCTTCTTTGCTTAGCCCTATGCATTGGTGGGGCAATTAATTCTTGTTGGTTGATTTTTCCTTCTTTATAGTACAGTTAATGTTAAAATTAAATATATGTACACTTCATTGATGACGATGATGATATTGATGAGGATGTTTGCCCTTCATTTTTTGAAGAAGTTCATGGCATCAGAGAGGTGATTCTATGACAAACAAGTGAATGAGATTTGAGTGAGGAGTTTCTTTCACAATTTGTCACTTTCTCCTTCAGAGCCATCTGGTTCCAGTGTTCAGATATGAATTAAGATGATTGGAGATGTCCCTGATACAAGACAATAAGGGTTAAGTGACTTGCCTAGGGTCATACAGTTAGTAATCAAGTGTCTGAGGCTGGATTCAAACTCCTGTCCTCCTGACTCCAAGGTCAGTACTCTTTCTACTGTACCCACAACCACCCTCACTTTATTAAGAGAATGAAAATTAGATGTAGTAGAACAGTCTGGAAATTACAAGCTTGGCTCAGTGAGCCTTAGAAAGATTTGTTTCTTATGGCTATTATGACTGATGATCAGAAAACCTACTTCACATCATATGGTAGAACAACTTAGTGGAACAATTATCCAGGTACTAGAAAGCCAAATATAGTTCAGAGATTAAAGAGCTGCTGAGTTCACTGTCATACAATATTGGCTGTCACTAACATGGTAATGATGCACACATCAATGAGTCCCTGAGTAAACATTTGTACTGCAGTTGGTCGAATCTCTGAAAGAGATGTTATGATGTATTATTTCAATGATGTATGCTGTATATTAATGAATCCCCAAACACTCATTGACAGGTATTGTCTCATATGCTTTTCCATAGATAGTAATGGCCCCATTGAAGCTGTTACTCTCTCTGTGCAGGGTGTGAACATATAATAACATTTTTTACATTTCAATGGGGATATGTTTTTAAACATTATTTATGATGCTTTGTATCTTTTCCTTTACTATTAAAGAAAATAATTGTTTAGAAAGAGCAAGAAATCTTTAAATATAGCAGATATGGCATTTTTTCATTCAATGATCTAGTAAGCACTGTGACATGATTTAAATATTAGAGATCTTCATTACCAACATGATGAAACAGTTCTGTCACTCAGACATAATTTATGCAGACACAATTAAAGTTGTAATAAAGAATATGAAAGTATTTATTTCTTATTCATAAGGCTATCAACATTAGTAGTTCTTAGGATCAAATGAGATGATATTTGTAATAAAAACTTTTAACACAACACCTGGAACATAGTAGAAACTGTATAAACATACTTATTCCCACCCTCCCACCTTGGGGATTAGATATGTGCATAAAGACACTTTGTAAGTTTAAGATTTCTGGAGAAGTCCTATGCACTGTCAAAGGTTCTCATTATAACATTAACATTTATCATTGAATAGTATAAGGTTGTTTTATGACATTCAATGACATACTCATTGATGAAACTGAAGCCAAAAATAATATCATATAATTTGTAAAGCTGAATTAACTTTGAAAGGTAGAGTCAGATTCAAGATCAATTGGAAAATTTGCTACACATTGTAATAAGGGTAACATCTGAATTTTTTTGTCAGTTTACTAATGTGGTTCTCATGATCCCAAAAAAGGACCTTAAATAAATGCACTCTCCTAGTCCTAGACCACAAAATTATAGAATTAGATAGGATTCCCAAAGTCATGTACTCCCCCTTATACTTGACCAAAAATCTCCTCTACAGTATCACCGAAAAATGTCCATCTAGGTTCTATTCAAGTCTCCATGAACTGCTTAGCTCTAGAGACAACAAATTCTGCCTTGATAAAATTATGACTTTTAGGGAAAAATTATTGAGGATTATTTATATATTTAATAAAATATATTTTTAAAAATTTCTGCCCATAATTCTAGGCCATAATGCAAGGGTAAGGCAAACGATAGCTAAAACCTCTTACATATGTTATCTAAATGTTTGGAGACTCATTTTTACTTATGCAAGTATTCTGTTTCATGTTAAATATCCTATGTTTCTTTATTAATCTTTATATGGAATTTTTCATATCTTGTTTGCTCTTCTCTATATGAAAATACCATTCTTAAAACATGGTCTCCATAATAGAATACTGTCCTCTTTGTATGGTCAACTGACTTGGAATTTCATGGAACCAAATTACTTTCCTCATTTTGGACACCATACTGCTATAAGTGAAGTCTAAGATTAAATTTAGTTTTTTGTTTGTTTTGATTAATATTGAGATTAAAGTTCACTAAAACTCCTAGACTTTCTCCCTTGGGTTGTTTTTCAGCTATCTTTCTCACTCTGTAGCCATATAGTTAGCTGGCTTTTAAATCCAAATGCAAGGTTTTACATTACCCTATTAAATTTTATTGCATTAGACACAATACATTCTTCCGATCTCCTGAGATCTTTTGGAATCACTTTCTATTACAGAATTTCTATGAGATAGACAATTGTGGAGAAATATTGATTACCAGATATTCATAGTCATGTACTGAAATGAAATATAAGCAGGAAATGCATCATGTTAAAATGACAAATACCAAAAAATTGTAGCAGAATATGGACTTCAGAGAAACAGCATTATCACATGTAGTAAGATAGTTTTTTTGAGAGAAAATGTTTCAACGACTGAAGTTAGTTCAAAAAATTGGAAATAAACTTAGTGCCCATCAACTGGGGAATAATTGAATTAAGTGTTAACTATGAATTAAGATAAGATTGTTGTGTCATAAGAAATAACCAGTGTAATGGAATCAAGAGACAGGATGATGTGTACAAACTGATTTGTAGTGAAATTAGCATAACCTAGAAAACAAAGGTATACCATGAAAAAAATAGCATGAAGAACCCTTTTGAAAGGCTTCTTTCTTCAAACCAGCAAACTATGGCACTTAAAAAAGATTATTAAAAATACTAGAGAAGGCAAAGAATATAGATTAGTGGTAGTGGAAAAATTAAAAATATAACAAAATGCAAAATAAAGTATAACAAAGTTTCATACTAGCCCTTGTCAAAAATGTATATCGTACTCTGAATCAATTATGGTACAGAAAAAATATCAGGAAACTATTGTTTCATAAGAAATAATGACATGAACGATTTTATAGAAGTGCAAGATCTCCCTTAATTGAAGTGTAGTAAAGTGAGCAAAAGTACGAGAATGATTAAAACAACAGCACTATAAAGAAAAGCAATTCTGAAGAACTTGAAATCTTACCACTATAATAAGAAACAATAAATCCATAGGTACAAAGCTAAAAAGTACACTACCCACTTAACAAAGAAACAATGAACTTTTGATTTGCTTGACTATTTATACCTTTGATGAGTGTTTCATTATGAATTATTGATCAATGTCAGGGTGGTTTTATAAACAAGATAAATCCTGCAATTGGGAAAATAATAAAATTAAATTGAAAACTGATGCAAATATACTTCTTTTGATATTAAATTTTATTTTTTTTCCATTAACAGACATTTAGTTTTCTCTTTTCTATATCCTCTACAAGTATTGAAGAAAAACCCTCATAATTCATTGTCAAGCCCATAAAATACATTTGCCATATTTTAAAAAATATGGCTATTTTAAACAAGTTATATTGTATGTGGATGATTTAAAGCATAATTTAAAAAAAAATGTGAGTTTGAGAGAGAAATGGAATAATGTGCCTGTTTAAGAGAGAAAAAAAGAAAAGCATCAGGAGATTTAGCATGTAAATCTATTGTTGTAGTGAATACAGCACTCACATTATTTTGATTTTTGAATTCCTATAGAGACTGAATTCCTTTATCCCTGGAGTGGGGGAGGGGAAGAAAGGAAATTTTTGAAGCTTATAAAACACTAAAAAAAAAGTAACTATTCTGATACCTTTATTGAAATTAGACAATTCTTGGAGGACACATTCAAGGTCCATGGGGTAATAATATTTCTTTTTGAAAAAAGGGAGATATCTGATAAAGCCAAAAATAACTATAGAAGTAATTCAGACTTTTGTTATATTTTGATTTATGAGTTTTGAAAGAGAAAATTATATATATATATATATACTTAGGATGGTTGTTACTTTGCATTATCCATAATGTTGTATAGTGAAACTGAAGAAATGAGAGAAAAGAAATGTTATTGTGTGACTTAATTCAGTGATATCTATGAAGCCCTTTCAAGTGACTGGGAGCATTCTACAGCTATGAAAGGCTTCAATTTCTAAGGTGAGGAGATTTTTGTGAAGATAAAATTCAATGATGTGCTTCTTTGCATTATGAATGCTCATTATCTGGTAAGGTTATTTAAATTATCACATTGCAAAATAATCTAAAATTAGTATTGAGAAGTTGAAGGCTTAGCACTTAAACCTATAAAGAATCTAGATAACCTTTTTTTCTTATCAAATGCGATAATATATGTAAAATATTTTACAAATGTCAAAGTGTTGATGTATTGACCAAAATAATGCATTATTTCAAAGGTGTGTATTCTCTCCTTTCTTTTGTATTTTATATTTATAGTTCTGTGTGGACTGTAAAAGATATTGTAAGATATTACTTTTCTTCCTTTAAATTCCTACTGTGATTCCCTTACTCTGTCATGAAAGTAATATTAAGTTCTCAAGAGGTTCAACTGAGCTTCTGAAAAGTCCTACCAAGCTTAAAATAATTTGAATATTTTGTCTAGTGATGGGATATATGCCTGCCATTTAAGGCCCCATTGAGTTAAATGTAGAGAAACATTTACTACAAAGTTTGGTTGCCAGAGGATGCTTTTATTTTTTCTTCCACAGCAGATTTGAAGGCAGACTATGAGAGTATATTAAGACTTTCACCACTTGGTCAAAAGGTAGTAAAAGAAATAATACAGGTCCTTGGAATATTGAATTAAGTTGTACCAATTTAACAGTTATTTATTAAGCATTTACTGTGTGCAAGATGTTAATATTATTAATAATGGAGTAATAGCTGGATATTTAATTTTGGAATAAGAAAGAACTGGTTCAAAGCTCACTTTTGATATCTACTTTTTTGTTTGCCTAGGAAAGTCATTGCCCAAACAGTTTTCTAAAACCATAATATGTAAAGCAGGAACTAATTTGAATTGGGAGGTGGAGTTCCTCATTGAGAAATCTCTAGATGGATGAAATAACAAGCCTGATCTTCATTGTCATCATCATCACTATATTATTGTTATTATTATTTATCTCTATGGCATGTATAACCATTTGAATTAGACCATATGAAGCCACATGAATATTATGCTAATCACTATTCGTCATAAAGAAAAATTTAATATAAAGTGGGATAGTAAATGTACACTAATTTTTACAAAATTAACTCAAACCATAGTTTATTCACAACAGTGAAATAGCAAGAGACCAGCATCTTCTCCTTTGTAAGATAACATTGTTGACAAATTTATATTTGGAGATAAGAGGTTCACATTTTGGGACAATTATTCCTTCTCTAAAGTTATTTAATCATACACTATCTCTACCCATAAAATCTATTCTCCTTTTTATAGTCTTAAGCATAAAATTCTTAAAAGACATTTATGATCAAAGCCAGTTCTTTTATATTGATTCATATTGTATTCAGTTTTGTGGTACAAATGAACTATTGGAAAATGAAATTGTTTTGTACTGTGAAAGTTATATTATTCAAGATGGCAGAGAGAAGACAGGCACTGTTTTAAGTGGTCTTGGTGTAATCTCAAAAATAACACGAAAAAAACCTCTTTGCAGAAACTTGATCCGCAAAAACCTAGAAAAAGAAGCTAGGAGAAGAACACCTACCAACAAGGTTTATCTCAGGTTTATCTCAGGTTTCCTCCCCCCAGGAACCCAGACCATTGTTCAAGGTCAACTCAAACACTGTTGCCCTTTCTCACCTCTTCCTCACCCCACCCTCACTCCCTCCAGGATTGGGAGAGGGTTTCAAACACTCCAGAGAAAGCAACCAATTCCCCTACTGGCCACCCTGGGAATTACTAATCTAAGTGAACAAAGCCTCTAGGGTTTTCAAGAGCAAACTTCTGAGAGGCAGCCCCTCCACCCCAACACAGGATCCAGGAAAAGTGAAGAAAATCCAGTGAAAAGGAGGACTCATGGAGAAATACTTAGAAGAAATAGATTCTAACCCAGAGAGATCTAGCACTTCTGAGGAGAATATGAATTGGTTTCCAGTCAAGAAAGACTTCCTTGAAGAAATTAGGAAGGAATTTAAAAATCAATTGGAAAAATTGGGAATAGAAACTCAACAGAAAATTAACACATTGCAAAAGAAAATTAACATCTCACAACAAGAAAACAAATCCTAGAAAAATACAACTGAACAAATACAAAATGAGAATAACTCTCTTGGATCTTCAATTGGGCAAATGTAAAAGGAAAATGATTCTCTCAAAGCTACACTTGGGCAAATGGAAAGCTCCTTCAAAAATAGAGCTGACCAACTGGAAAAGGAATTGCAAAAGGTAAATGAAGAAAATTCTTCTCTAAAAAAAGAATGGAATCTGTGGAAACTCATGACTTCATGAGACAACAAGATTCTGTTAAACAAAACCAAAAGGTCGAAAAAATAGAATATGTAAAATTGTTCATCAGCAAAACCACTGACCTCAAGAAATTGAGAAGGAACAATCTGTGAATTATAGGTCTTCCTAAAAACACTGAAAAGAAAAAAGCCTAGACTTAATATTACAGGATTTAGTGATGGAAAACAATGTTGATATCATGGAATCAGAGGGCAAAATAGTCATTGAAAGAATACATTGATCCCCTCCAGATAGAGATCCAAAAATGAAAACACCAAGAAATGTTGTGGCCAAATTCCAAAACTATCAGATAAAAGAGAAAATCCTGCAAACAGTCAGAAAGAAACAATTTAAATACCAAGGAGCCACAGCAAGAATTATGAAGGACCTGGCTGCATCAACATTAAGGGATCAAAGGACATGGAATGAGATATTCAGAAGAGCAAGGGAGCTAGGAATGCAGTCAAGCATCTACTATCCAGCAAAGCTGAGTCTTCTCTTCCAGGGGAAAAGATGGACATTTAATGAAATGGGAGACTTCCAACATTTCCTGATGAAGAGACTAGAACTAAATAGAAAATTTGGACATCAAACAGGAGGTTCAAGAGACACATGAAAAGGTAAGAAAAAAAAAGATAAAGGAAAAAACCTACTATCCAATAAAATGAAACTGACTATATCCCTAGCTGGGATAAAGACTCTAATAACTCTTGAGAACTGTAACTCTATGAGAGAGAATATACCTTGACAGACATGATGGACACTCATGACTTTTCTGTGATTCAGATAGAATGATTTAAAAATAATAGCTCCTGGGGCAGCTAGGTGACACAGTAGATAGAGCACCAGCCCTGGAGTCAGGAGTACCTGAGTTCAAATCCAGCCTCAGACAATAGTTACCTAGTTGTTTGGCCTTGGGCAAGCCACTTAACCCCATTGCCTTGCAAAAACTAAAAATAAATTAATAAATAAATAAAATTAAAATAATAGCTCCTTATAAAGGGGGACAGTAAGGAGACTGGAGGATGCAGGAAAATGAATGGGGTAAATCACATTATATTAAGCAGTACAAAAGAACTATTGCAATAAAGGAGAAGAAAGGAGGAGGTTAGACTCACCTATATCTTCTCACCAGACATGGCTTAAAGTTAACTTACACACACTAAGTTAAGGAACTTATCTTACCTTTCAAGTATTAAAAGGGGAAAAGGGGAGGGGGTGAATGGGAAGGGGTGGAAGAGGGGATCTAATAGAATTAAGGGAAGGAGGAAGGGGAAAAGGGAAAGGGGAAAGAAAGAGGAATGGGGTTGATATAGGAGGGCAAACATACTGAAGGTGGAAGTATTCAGAAACAAAATACTGGAGAATATGGATAAAGGGGGAAAAGGGGAAAAATACAAAAAAGGGAAGATAGCATGGGGGGCAATAAAGAGTTAGTAATTATAACTTTGAATGTGAATGGGATGAACTCTTCCTTAAAACATAAACAAATAGCATAGTGGATTAAAAACCAGAATCCTACAATATGTTGCTTACAAGAAACTCATTTTTTTGAAGCAGAGAGATACATATAGAGTAAAGGTAAAAGATTGGTGCAAAATATACTTTGCTTCAGCTGAAGTGAAAAAAGCAGGGGTAGCAATCCTTATCTCAGACAAAGCAGCTGCAAAAATAAATAGAGTTAAAAGAGATAAGGAAGGAAACTATACCCTCCTTAAATGTATCATAGACAATATAGTAATTTCAATAGTAAATATATATGCACCCAATGGTATAGCATGCAAATTCTTAGAGGAGAAATTGAAAGAGCTACAGGAAGACATAAACCATAAATCTCTACTAGTGGAAAACCTCAACTTCTCACTCTCAGATATAGATAGATCTAATCATAAAATAAACATGAAGGAAGTTAAGGAGGTAAATAGATTGTTAGAAAACTTAGATATAATAGATCTATGGAGGAAATTGAATGGGAATAGAAAGGAATATATAATTTCTTTTCTACAGTACATGGCACTTACACAAAAATTGACCATGTACTAGGGCACAAAAACATGATGATCGATTGCAGAAAGGCAGAAATAGTGAATACATCTTTTTCAAATCATAAAACAATAAAAATCATATGCAATATTGGGCCAGGGAGATATAGACCCAAAACTAATTGGAAACTAAATAACTTCATTTTAAAGAATGAGTGGATCAAACAACAAATTATAGAAAGAATTGATTATTTGATTCTAGATAATGAAAATAATGAAATAATATACCAAAACCTATGGGATACACTCAAGGTGAGAGTTAGGGGATATATTATATCTTTAAATACACACATGAACAAATTAGAGAAAGAAAAAAATCAATGACTAAATATACAACTAAAAAATTAGAGAAAGAACAAATTAAAAACCCCCAATTAAATACCAATTTAGAAATTTTAAAAATTAAAGTAGAAATTAATAAAATTGAAAGCAAGAAAATTATTGAACTAATAAATAAAACCAAGAGTTGGTTTTATGAAAAAACCAATAAAATTAATAAACCTCTGATAAATGTGATTAAAAAAAGAAAGAAGAAAGTCAAATTGCTAGTATCATAAATAAAAAAAGGTGATCTCACTAAAATGAGGAGAAAATAAAAGTAATAATTCAGAATTATTTTGCCCAACTCTATGCCAATAAATTTTCAATCTAAGTGAAATGGATGAATATTTACAAAACTATAAATTGCCCAGATTAAATGAAGAGAAAATTAAAATCCTAAATAACCCTATCTCAGAAAAAAAGAAATTCAATAAGCCATTATTGAACTCCCTAAGGAAAAATCCCCAGAGCCAGATGGATTCAGAAGTGAATTCTATCAAACATTTAAGGAAAAATTGGTACCAGTTCTATATAAACTCTTTGGCAAAATAGGTAAGGACAGAACTCTGCCCAACTCTTTCTATGACACCAATATGGTGCTGATACCTAAACCAAGAAGAGTTAAAACAGAGAAAGAAAATTATAGACCTATCTCCCTGATGAATACAGATGTAAAAGTCTTAAATAAAATCTTAGCAAAATGATTGCAACAAGTTATCACTAGGATCATACATTATGATCAAGTAGGAATGCAGGAATGGTTCAATATTAGGAAAACTGTTAGTATACTCAATTATATCAACAACAAACCTATCAGAAATTATATGCTCATATCAATAGATGCTGAAAAAGCTTTTGACAAAATACAGGACCCATTCCTACTAAAAACACTAGAGGGTGTAGGAATAAATGGACTGTTCCTTAGAATAATTAGCAGTATCTATCTGAAATCATCAACAAGCATTATATGCAACAGGAATAGGCTAGAGGCATTCCCAATAAGATCAGGGATGAAAGAAGGGTGACCATTATCACCACTACTATTCAATATTGTATTAGAAATGTTAGCTTCAGCATTAAAAGAAGAAAAAGAAATTGAAGGAATTGGAATTGAGAAGGAAAAGACAAAACTCTCATTCTTTGCAGATGACATATTGATATACCTAGAGAATTCTCAAAATCATCTAAAAACTACTAGAAATAATTAGCAACTTTAGCAAAGTCATAGGATATAAATTAAATCCTCATAAATCCTCAACATTTCTATATATGATTAGCAAGATGAAGTAGAAAGAGCTAGAAAGAAGAATCCCATTCACAGTAACCTCAGATAATATAAAATACCTGGGAGTCTATCTGTCAAGGCAAACTAAACACTTTTTGAAAGAAATTACAAAACACTTTTCACACAAATAAATTAGGTTTAAATAACTGAGCAAACATCAACTGCTCATGGATAGGTTGAGCTAATATAATAAAAATGACAATTTTACCAAAACTAAACAACCTGTTTAGTGCCTTACCAATCAAAATTCCAAAAAAAAATTACTATAAGGAGTTAGAAAAAAATCTAAGTGAATTCATATGGAAAAATAAAAAGTGAAGAATTTCCAGAGTCAATTAAAAAAAGTGCAAAAGAAGGTGGCTTAGTCTTACCAGATCTAAAATTATATTATAAAGCATCAGTCATTAAAATTGTCTGATATTGGTTAAGAAATAGAGTAGTGGATCAATGGAATAGACTATTTGCAATAGCAGGTAATGATTATGATAATATGCTGTTTGATAAACCCAAAGAGTCCAGCTATTGGGATAAAAACTCTCTCTTCGATAAAAACTGTTGGGACAAATGGAAGTTAGTGTAGAAAAAACTTAGATTGGACCAACACCTCACATCCTATACCATGATAAGATCAAAATGGATACAGAATTTATACATAAAAAAATCAATATTATTAGCAAGCTAGAAGATCAAGCAGTAGTTTGCCTGTCAGAGCTATGAAAAGGGAAGCAGTTTATAACCAAGGAAGAGATTGGAGAACATCATTAAAAACAAGCTAGATAATTTTGATAACATTAAATTTAAAATCTTTTGTACAGACAAAACCACTGTAAACCAAGATTAAAAGCAATGTAGTAAATTGGGAAACAATTTTTACAACTTGTATTTCTGACAAAGGACTCATTTCTAAAATATATAGAGAACTGAGTCAAATTTTCAAAAAACAAGCCATTCCCCAATCGACAAATGGTCAAAGGATATGGAAACACAATTTACAGATGAGAAAATTAAAGTGATCCATGCTCATATGAAAAATTGCTCTAAATCATTACTTATTAGAGAAATGCAAATTAAAGCTTCTCTGATGTACCACTTCACACCTCTCAGACTGGCCAGTATGACCAGAAAAGACAACGATCAATGTTGGAAGGAATGTAGGAAATCTGGGACACTAATACATTGTTGGTGGAGCTGAGAACACATCCATCCTTTCTGGAGAATAATTTAGAATTATGCCCAAAGGGTAACAAAAATGTTCATACCCTTTGATCCAGCAATGCCATTACTGGGTCTTTACCCTGAAAAGATTATGAAAAAGGGTAAAAAAAATCACTTGTACAAAAATATTCATAGTAGCCCTGTTTGTGGTATTGTGGTGTCAAAGAATTGGAAATTAAGAAAATGTCATTCAGTTGGGGAAATGGTTTAACAAACTGTGGTATATGTATGTCATGGAACATTATTGTTCTATTAGAAACCAGAAGGAATGGGAATTAAGGGAAGCTTGGGGGGATTTACATGAAATGGTGCTGAGCAAGATGAACAGAACCAGAAAAATATTGTATACCCTAACAAGAACATTTCAGGTGATGATCAACCTTCATGTACTTGCTCATCTCATCAGTGCAACAATCCAGGACAATTTGGGGCTCTCTGCAATGGAGAATACCATCTGTATCCAGAGAAAGAATTGTGGAGTTTGAACAAAGACCAAAGATGATTACCTTTAATTTAATAAAAAGCAATATCTTATTATGTAATTTTTCTATCTCTTATATTTTATTTTTTTCCTTGAGGATATGATTTCTCTCTCATCTCATTCCACTTAGATCAATGTATACCGTGGAAACAATGTAAAGCCTAACACACTGCCTTCTGCAGGGGATGGGAGGATGGAGGCAAGATTGGGGGGAAAATTGTAAAACTCAAAATAAATAAAACCTTTATAAAAAAATAAAGTTACATTATTAATTTTTAAAAAAAATTTTAAAGCTACTATGCTCTCTAGTCTATTAATATACAGTGAAATTCACTGATTAACATTTTCCTGGGAACCAAATTTTTAAATTGTTACATGAGGCAATATAACTTTCTCAGGCCTTATGCCGAAACATTACAAATGAACATCATGTGAGTCAAATTTAACCTCCCTTTTAAGGGGAAGAAAAACTCCTGAAATTGTAATGGAATGTTGTAGATTCACACCATTATCAGGCCGTTAAGTATATCTGGCATGATATTTGACATTTTGCTCTTTGTGTGAAGAAACAGTGAGTATTACAGTGCAAACTCAGAGAATCAATTAGGTTAAAATTTGTCTTACTTTATTTGCTCAGACTCCATACCCTATGTCCCCTTTCTTAAAGGTCTCTTAAAAACAATAATATATGAACTATAAAGTTAACAGTGTATATTGTCCTATATTTTGAAATCAAAAGATGTTTTGTGATTTGAAGGGGGTCAAGATAGTTAAGGGATCTCTAGCAGATGTACTGTTATGAATATCTTTACTCAAAGCATGTGGCTCTAAAAATTGCCCCATTGGACTTCTGATGATTACTACTATTTCCAAATCAAGTTTTTATAAAAAAAAAGTACAACCTTTCTATATTACTTGCTCAGGTACTCACAGGAAAAAAGATAAATGAATAAGTAAAAATGCCTATTTTACCTGATAAAATTTGAATCATGTGTCATCCACAAAATACAGTTTAACTGTTGAAGTGCTGAAGTGTTGAAGTGTATGCAAAGAATTAAATATTCTTTTAAAATAGTCATTCTCAAACATTTATGGAGTCCAAGACATCTTTGTTGGGTTTTAGTCAATTATTTCTGTCAATGACTAAGGTTGAGAAGTCATATATTTAAGAAAAAAATTACTGACATCAAATGAATCAATTCCATGTAGCTCATATTGGGTACATGGGCAACTTTAAAGAAATTAAGATGAGTTGGGTTATTTATATTGGTAATTTTTATTAGAAATGTGATTTTTAAAAACAGAATCTATTCCTTGTGTTATTAATGACAGTAAGTAATGAAAACCTGGAAAACCAGTTGCAAACATTAATTTTGTTCTCCTTAGGTAGTTATTGATATACTTTATGCCATATTTGATTATTATTTAAATATTAATCAAAAGTATGGGAGGGATTGCCATAATAGTTATTTCAGTTATAGAAGTTTCCAAAGCACTGTGTTTACGAGAGAGAGAGAGAGAGAGAGAGAGAGAGAGAGAGAGAGAGAGAGAGAGAGAGGTTTCTTTTTTTATCTTGCATGATGAATTGGTTCCTTTGGAAATTCAGTCATTCAATAAAATGTGGTCTTCCTAATTCATTAAATTATCTTAATTTGTCATAGCAGCAGAAATTACCATGCTTTTTAGTCTTATAATTAAAATAAACCACAGCAAATGAAACAAATTCTAATCCCCATATATGACCATGGTATAAATCTCCATATTTACTTACCATCATATTTTTCTATCAGTAAATGACTGCTTTCAGTGAACTGTGTCCTGAGAAAGGAGTTTTACTCTCTAGTAGTTGATTTATAATAATACAAAGAGCGATTGGTATATTGGACAGGGTCCTTAAACAGGTTGGAGAATGCCAAGTCCTTGTTCCCCAGGAGCAAAATCTTTGTGTAAAAGAAGAACTTTTGGTGAGACTACTAGAAAAATCCTTTGTACCGATGGGGCTTACAAAAGGTCAACTGTCCCTTTGCAGCAGAATCATTAGAGAACCAGTTTCAAAATCAGAAACACTTGATTTTAGGCTTCTTTCTCATTCACTGACTCAACCAACTAATCTCTCAGTCTGACAAGTGAATTCTCCAAGACTGTACATTGCAGAGAAATCAGGTCTAGTAAACAACATTTATAAAGGGCTTACTACTTTATCAGGAATTTTGTTGAACATCAGGACTACAAAGAAATACAGAAATATCCCCTTCCTTCTAAGGGAGCTTAGATTTTAACTGGGAGGCAGATTGCAAACTGTGAATTTACTGGATATTTACAGGCTAAATTGAAAATAATCCTAGGAAAAAAAATGAATTGATATCATGGGAGAAGGAGATGTGAAAGGAGTCTTGCATAAGGTAAGATTTGCATTGAATGCCATCTAGATTGAGAGGAGTTTCCTATTAAGAAATCCTAAAATTGCAGAACCAATGGCCATCCCCAAGCCTAGTGAGAAAAATTTGAGAGGTAAGAATGACCCTATTGGCAAAAAAAGCACAGAAATTATTTGAATAGCATTTGCAATCTAATTAGAGAAATATTCACTAAGAACTTCAATCTCCTGGAGTTGATATTGGTTAAGGAATAATGACCAAGTGCTTTAACCACCCTTGAGTATTCTTTTTTCATCTGTAAAGTAGGAAGGAAATTGCTTCTACTACCTACTTTCTGAATCTGTGAGGAGGGAAGTGTTGCTTAAATCTTTAAGTGCTCAAGAAAGTTAGGACATACCAAGGCATACTATATACACACTCATATCAACCTTCACACATTCTCTTTTCACAACCCCTATTCCCTACTTCTGGAGAGGGAGTCTGGGATACTAAAGATGAAGTCATGATCTTGTAGCAAGGACCTTCCATTCTAATGAAGAAAGATAATACCTTAAAGGGGAGTCAGAGAGGGTAGAGAAGGCAGAAAGGAAGAAGGCAGTCATTCAGGAGCATGACAGAATTAGGAGCAGAGCCTGTAAAGGAATGAATATAGGAGTGACCATGGCTGGTCTGGGCATTTACCTTAAATTGGAAGTCCCAGAAGGAATTGACTAATCAGAATAAAGGAATTGGAGGAAAAGGGACTGAATGTTCTTTCTCAAAAGACTGCTGTAAACTGGCAGAGAAAAAATTTAGATGGTCAGGAATAGAATTCAGAGAGCATTGAAGGAATATAGAATAATCCATAGTAAAAATTGCTGAACATAAATTTGAGTTCTTACTCTGTTACATAGAAGCTCTAACTTGGGGAAGTCACTTAAAATTTCTTTCCTCATTTGGAAAAATGAGAATGTTTGGTTATATGACTGCTAAATTCCTTTCTTTATATTATCCTATCTCCATTTTTAAGGATGAAAATATTGTTTACCCTGATTGATTAGTTTGAACTGAAACAATTGACATACAAATATGTTTGTCAATAGAAAATGAAGTCATCATGACAAAAATCTCTTGAACCATGGAAACCATAGAAATCAATAAAAAACCATTTGCGTAGAAGTGTAAATAGGGATCAGATGTATTCCCTATTCTTCCTGAATAAATTATCAAGTGTTCATTTTTTAGTTGTAAGTACCAAGCAATTAATACTATTTAGAGATTCATGATGCTTTTGTTAAGTAATTGTGGCATAAATTTAAATCTTTAGGATATGCATTCATAGAAATACTTAATGCAAAACTGCAAATGAATAAAATGATCTTATATTTTCTTTACTTCTCTTCACTTTGTGGTTTATTGTGATAGCTACCATGGGAGAATAATTTTAAGTCTTTGTTCCCTAACTTCTATTTCCTTTATGAGTTGAATGAATATTCTAATGCAGAAATTTGCTGGTTGCCTATTAGTTAGTTATGAATTCATCTTATTATTAACCCAGTCTCTCTCTATAGAAGTAGGGGGTCAGGGTTGTAAAAAGAGGATGCGTAAGGGTTGATATGAGCAAAGTGTAGTAATATATTGAATTTTCCAAGTCCATGTTATATTTTTGCAGGTTATTTTGAATCGAATGTTTTCAGTAAAAAATCTAAGCAGCATATTTATAAGCATTTTCATCAGGTTATGTATATATATATACATACATGTATATGCATATAGACATACAATATACATATATGTATGCCTATGTGCATGTATCTTTGATTTTTTTCCAAACTTCTTGACTAATGTTTGCTTGCATACATTCCGTTTTGTCATTTTCTCATGAGGAAATAATTCTTTTATGAACCCCATAGAATATTCTGTTGAGAGTCAGTATCAAAGATATGGTCTCCTTTATTTTAGAATATGTATACACTGCTTTTCCAGGAGTATGATAATTATAAGCAGACTGTACAGAATTTCCATAACTGACTGGCATAAGATCTCACATATTTTGATTTTGATGCTTTATTACAAATTTAGTCATAATAAATTTGAATAATTTTTCTCAACTATTCATAATGAAAGGAATCAGTAGTCTGTGAACTTAATCAAGTAACAAACTAAGTGTAGAAAGTCAGTTATCTACATTAGTAGTCTGCCTTGATCAAAATAAAAAGACAATTGTCAATTATTTACTTCATTTCATGTTTACTATGCATTAGCAAAGAACAAATTGGACTCTCTGTAATATGATGACTCCCAGTGAATGTTTTCAATCTGGAGCTTTGAGAACATTCAAGTTCAAGATGAGATATAGGATGATCTAGGTTTTGATCCTGATTTTACCAATTGAGGAGGAACATTGCTGCATGGTAAATCGAGAATCAGCATCAAAAACAGGAACAAAGCCGTGCAGAAAGCTGAACTGTCTTGACAAAGGGGGGACTCCCTCATTCAGAACTTGTTTATAAAAGAATCATATTTAGTTTCTAAAGTACTATGCTTTAGTAAAGTTGAACAGATATTGACCTGAAAACCAATGTAATCTTAAATTCTCTGAAAAATCATAACTGGAAAGGTCATTAATAGTTATGCCATCAAAGCTTTTCATTTGACAAATGAGGAAATTGAGAAGCAAAGAAATCAAAAGAAATAGTTATTTCTAATGTCATTAATTAGGGTCCTATCTTTAGTTCCATTGCTAAGTAAATCAATTAATGACTTTTTCTGGTGGAGAAAAAGTCATTCTACTAATAAAAAGTTCAACCTCAGCCTACCTGAAGAAATGATACTTATATCTACTTGTGGAGTTCTAGCACAGTATTGCTTCCTGAAAGACCATCATTACTTCAATAAACTATGGAAGACTGAAGTTAAAGCAAGTTAGATGATTTTTGTTACCCTTCAAAGAGAAATGTTAAAAAAAAGTCTGATTAATTAATCTACTTGTGACCTTCTCTGTATAGTAACATTTTTTCCCAAGCAGAAGCTAAAAAAGGTAAATTTAACAGTGCATTGCAACTATATCTAAACGTATTCACCATGTGAATGCCTTTCAAATAAAGACAATTATATTGAGAATGCAATACAAGTTTGAATTGTTATTAAAAATACACCCTTAAGTCCATTACATTGTGGGTGTGTATCAAAGACTCTTAGAACACGAACAGTAAATTAATAACAATACCTGTTCTCATTACATAAGTGATTATATTTTAAGACATTTTATCCTAAAAATCATCTCTTTTTAGGTCTAAAAGACTCCAATCTACTTTCTCACTCTGTGCATGGAATGCAATTTGCTCAAAGAACAAGAATTCAAAAATAACCATGGAAGAAATGGTCTCATGCCTCTCTTCTGGGTCTAGTCTAGTATACAGAAATGGCACTACTTAGAAAAACCTCTTCACCAAAGCCCTGACCGTGAAAGCCACAAAATTGCCTCATTTTGAGGATGTTCAGCACAGCTGAAGTCCTCCCTAATCCCATATAACAAGGTATGATTGTGTTATAAGTGCCATTTAAAAAGAAAAATTCAACAAAACTGTAAACAAAAGGACGGTCTTTGAAATCACTTCAAATTTTCACAGTTTCTACTGGATAAAGTATGAGGCATGACTGTAAACTACAGTGACAGAATTTGCAGATCTAAATAAGTGTTTTCCCCTTCAAAACAGTTCCCTTGAGTGGTACACCCTTGCTCAGATGATACTCCAGTTAAATTTCTGAACTAGTCTTTTGGATTCACCTTCAGAGCCTGTGACATTCTGCTGGGGAGTCTCAACTGTAGAACTCTCTCTGCTTTGGGATAAGTCTCAATTTGCAGCCAAATATAAAATTAAGATATAGAAGATGGATAATATAATTTGATTAAATATAAAATGAAGTTTGGCAATGAAGAACAATATTGATTTTTGTGGTTTCTAAACTGAATTCTAAAGAGATGAAAATGAATTTCAAAAAACTTTTTGTTCAATAGTAGTATTATTAGAATAGATGTATAATATCCTGGGGTGAATATTTTTGAATTGTTTATACACATTGGAATAATACTTTGTTACTGTTATACTTAGCCCATCACTAGCACCTTCAGTTCTTCATTTCAACTTTAGTATTTGTATACCTAAGTGTCACAGTGGATAGAGTACTGACCTGTGGAGTCAGAAGGATCTGAATCAAATTCAGACCAAAGCATTTACTAGTTGTGTCACCCTACACAAGTCTTTTAACCTCCACTTACCTCCATAACCTCAGATTTAAGAGTGGGATAATAATAATAGCAACTACCTTCCAAAATTGTTGTGAAGATCAATGGAGATAATAGTTGTGAAATTTAGCATAATGACTGACACAAGGAAAATGTTCTATAAATATTAGCAATTATTAAATGATAGGACTAGAATTTTCATTCATATTTTCTGAATCAAGATTCATTGTTCCTTGTACTGCACAGCACCTTACTCTTGTTATAAGAGCTGGAATCTTAGTTCTGCTTAGAGCTTGTTTCTATAAGGAGTCTTCACTTTAATTGAGTCAACAGAGAACTCCTTATTAATGATTTACTATTGTAATGAATCAATCATCTCATAATTGTGGGCACTTCCTACACTAATAACAGAAAAATTCCTTGTCATCTTGAGCTATTCTCATTCATCTTTATATTTACCTTTCCCATAAGCTCTAACCCAAATATTTCTAGCTGTCTTAGAGGTCTTCCTTATAGATCTTTTAATATTTCATGAACTCAATGCTTTAGTTCTAATTGCTGATTTTTTTTGAAGCTCAGTCTTTTTGTGGCCTCCATGACCTTAGTGATAGTATTTCTGCTATGTCTCATGCAAAAGTCATTGCAGGAAATATTTTGCAGTCTAGTTAACACTCACCAACCATCTTTTCAATTCCCTTTGAGGCCAAATTGAAATTTTTGGTTCTTCTGAGATTATATTGGTCTTTATTAATAGCTGAATAATATCACTAGGAGGATGCTGCATTTATGTATATGCATGAGTGTATGTTTAAATATATATAAACATTAGTAGGAATGAATTACTGAGGACAAGCTAAAAGCCAGTGGTATAAGACATCTCTTAAAAACATAGTGCTCACTTGCATTGCCAGTGTTCTCTTATCATTGAACTTGAAGTAATGAAAACTTTAATTCAAATATGGTTCCAAATATTTATTAGAAGTATGCAAAAACAAGTTACCTAAAGCTGATCTCATTTTCCTCATCTTTAAAACAGGGATAATAACACCTACTTCCCAGCATTGTGAAGTTCAGATGACACATTTGTAAAGCACTCTGCAACCTTTAAAGCATTTTATAGTGAACATTTAGTTACAAAGGAGAATGTCTTATGGTGCTAGCTCAAATCAAATTAACATATATCTGTGGATTTGACATTTGATCAGGAAAAAATGTCCTGAACTTTCAAATAGGGGCTTCTAGGTGGTTCAGTGGAAACAGTGTTGGCTCTAGAGTCAAGAACACCTGAGTTCAGATTCAGCCTTGATGGCTTAGCTTTGTGACCCTGGACAAGTCACTTAAACTCATTTACCTCTCAAAGTAATAAAAAACTTTCAAATAGAATACTTGTTTCAGAATCTGGGAGATATCACCTCAACAAAGAGTAGGATCAAAACAAAATTTTTTTTAGGTTTTTGCAAGGCAAATGAGGTTAAGTGGCTTGCCCAAGGCCACACAGCTAGGTATTATTAAGTGTCTGAGACCAGATTTGAACCCAGGTACTCCTGACTCCAGGGCCAGTGCTTTATCCACTGCACCACCTAGATGCCCCCAAATTTTGTCTTTTTAAAACAAACATGTGATTTCAATTAATTTCTTTGATTTTGGAATCTAATTCTTTAAGACTCCAAGTTTGGTCTCCTTGTTTCCTATGACATCTTACTTCATCAATAAATTTTAGTTTTGCTTTTAAATTTTCTTAGAATCTGATTTTACTGGTTTAGAGAGCTCTGATATAAGATAATGATAACAATAAACACTGAGAAAAGAGTACTTACATATTTAATTCATGGGCCAAGTGTTGGCACTTATTAGTCCAGTATAATAGAACAATGAAATGGAAAGATTAGTTTGTGCCTTACAACTGGCTAGAGCTTAGGTTTACTATATGTGTTATTTTGGGTACTGATACTATGATAACATCTTATTTTGAAACCTTTATGTTCCCTTTATCTGATACTACATACTACCGGAAATTCTATTGTATCAAAGGCTAATCTAGCTGCTTGATAGGCTAAGATAGATACAGATAAGATAAGTACCTGTGCTTATCTATCTATCTATCTATCTATCTATCTATCTATCTATACATATATACGTACATATAATGTAACTTGTTCTTTTTAATTTGTAATTTTAGATAACTTTGCTAAATTACCAATTTTAGTTGTTTTGTTTTGTTTTTTGCATAATACCCATACAGAGGGTCATCTAGGTGGCATAATGAATAGAGCACTGGCCCTGGAGTCAGGAGTACCTGGGTTCAAATCTGGCCTCAGACACTTAATAATTACCTAGCTGTTTGACCTTGGGCAAGCCACTTTACCCCATTTGTCTTGCAAAAGAAACCAAACAAACATAACACCCTTACAGTAAAATCATTGACCTTGAATTATTGTAGCTGGAGGAGCAGTAGAAATAGTGGTAGTATTATGGTAGAATGAGAGTAGTAATCATTGACAAATATAAGGAACTTCACTTTTCGATTTTTAATTTTTATTTTGAAAAATTGTTACAAATTTTGTTCATCCAGCCCATCCCTGAACCATCAAGATGGCAATCAATATAATAATATAGGACAATGTACATTTCAAAAATGCTTTACATTGATTCTTATATTATCATAATCAACCTGCAAGACAGGTGCTGCAATTATTAGTCTTGTTTAACAGTTGAGGACACAGACTCAAAGATAGTAATCTACTTGATGCAAGAAATTGGCTGAGGCATAGTTCCAAAGCAAATTCTTCTGATGCCAAGTTCATCACTTTATATAAAGTGGTACACTTTCATCCTATAGTTCCCTCAAGTCATTGAGAAATAGAAAGGACCTTCTTAGAAAGTATCTAGCTTAAACTTTCTTTAGAGAAGAAGAGACTGAATTTTAGGGGAAATTATTGTATTCCAGAATTATAAAGTTCCATATAGTAGCCACTAAGACTACAAAGCCCCCAGACTGATTAATTTAAATTCCTTAATCTACTCCATTTTCCATAGCTATCAAAAGCAGTCAGGTCTGCAGTGGGTAGAGCACTGAACCTCGAGTTAGGAAGATCTAAGTTAAAATTGAGCCTCAGACATTTATCAACTGTGTGACCCTGAGCTACTTTGGTTTACTTTGTCTTCATTTCCTTATCTGTAAAATGAGCTGGAAAAGGAAATAGCAAACCTCTCCAATATCTCTGCCAAGAAAATCCCAAATAGACTCACAAAGAATCAGATATAACTGAACAATAAAATTACCTATTTTATCTATTTAAACTAAGATTCTTAAATGTGGCAGACATTGGGTGGCTAGGTGGCATATTGGATAAAGCGCTGGCCTTGGAGTCAGGAGTACCTGGGTTCAAATCTGGTCTCAGACCCTTTATAATTACCTAGCTGTGTGGCCTTGGGCAAGCCACTTAACCCCATTTGCCTTGCAAAAACCTAAAAAAAAATATGCCAGACATCAATCAGTTATCATTTGACTATCTGCTTATTTGTAAGAAATTAAATTTTTTAAAATTTCAGAATTATTTTTGGAGGAAACATAACTCCTCCTTGGGTCTCTTGTAACTAGACTATAAATGAGTTGTTCTAGATCAGAGGTATTAAACATACATGGGTCACATCTTAGCTACAACATTCCTGAGTGTGACAGAATCACCTTAAATATGATTGAGAAATATTAAAAATATAAAAGAATGTAGATTATGTGAAATATGGATTTTCTGAGTCAATAAGTGGACACAATAATCCTCAATGATTTTTCCCCATTTCTATTTGTTTGATAAAATTGGATTGCCTCTAGCACTAAATATATGAACCAAAGATCAATCAATGTGACATATTTAAGTTATTTCAGGATCATTTTTGGTGATAATTGAGAAATGAAGGCTTTTACTGTGACAAGGATTTATTGCCATTGATCACATATTATCACCATTCTTAAAGGATTACAGTGCTAAAATTTCTAAGAAGATAAAAGATTACTGAATTGAAAACAATTATTTTGGGAAAGTTAGACTTTAGCAATATGTTTATAAATGCCAATTATCTGTCTTAAAACAGCTGTAACTTAGGATTATAAATGATATCTAAGAAATGGTTCTTGCAATAAATTATTCCCAATAAGCATGACCATATTAAAGATAGAGTAACTGAAATTTTCCTTTAATACTCTAAATACTAATACTTTAAAGTATTAAATATTAAATACTAAAATACTCTAAAATATAAAAAATATATAGCACCAAGATACAAGAAATAAATAACATAATAAGCTTCCAGGTAAACCTCTTTTCTCTTTTCAGTGGTCATACTCCAGGTGAGCTTCTCCTGTGTCCAGAAACATATATGACAGTATTTGTGATTCTTTTACCTACACTATGCTTTGTCCCAGCTAGAAATTTCAAGACAGGATATCTGATGCGCACTCCAAGTAATGGTTGTGAATATTTTTAGCTATATCTCTATCACAGAAATTCTGGGGAATGATCATTAAGGAGTTGTTAAATAGAAGTCACCCAATGTTGGTCTCAGTCTATTATGTATAAAGGACATCCTGTTTGAAAAAAGACTTCACTTTACATTAGTTTTATTGTTTTTCTTTTAATGAATAAAAATAAACATTGTTTTTCATAATTCATATTCCTATTTCAGAAGGCTTTTAGTTTTATGCGTCTAACAGGAAGTCTTGTTATCATTCCCATTAGATCATTCTATAAGAGTGTAAAATATTAGTAGCTTATTCAATAAAATGTACTTTTAATATAGGATCTGTTCTTTTTCTTGAATGTGAAAAATGATCTGGCTCTAACACCTGAATAATGGTACTTCAGGAACATCAGTACTCTAGATTGGTTGAGGAACTACTCCCCTTTTCCCTTGATCATGCTTTATTAAAAATTAAGTTGAAATGATATTTACTGCCTAAGAATCATTAGCATTATTCCTTACTTTAAATATATTTTAAAGTCTCTGGTTTATTGTTATTATTATTTTTGATCCAAATACATGATTTTGGTATAAGGGACTCCCAGCATGGAAAGTTATTCCACTACCGACAATTGACAAGCCATCTGTAATTTATAGTTTTTACAAGTTGTCAGAGCATTAAAAACTTTCCTCTAGAATAGTCATACAGAATAAATTGATTTCAAAAAGCAGATCTTGGATCCAGGTCTTTCCTTCTTCAAGGTTAGCCTATTTTCTTTATTCTATATTGCTTCTTGTGGTCCTTGATATTTGAAAAATATTAAATGCTTCCTAAGATAGTTTACTAAATTCCAGTAGTTGATGTGGGGTTGCTGGCCCAGGGTTTGAAGGTTGTGGTGATAAAACAAAAATATTTAGAAAACAATTTATTTTTGAGATGTGTTTTGGGGTTATCCTTCAATATGATAAAAAAGGGTAAAATACTACAACTGTCAAAAAAGATTATGTAGAAACTTGAAAAGATGCAAAACATTTACTTTTAAAGTAAAGGGCCTGAGGAAGTGATGTTAATTTTGATCAATTTTCTGCATTCATGAATGACTTGTCAATGCTGTAAAATCACTGAAGGAGCCTTATTATCCAACACCATGCACTTATTGTCTTCTGGTAACCAATTTGCAAAGCATGCTTTTAAGATTTTGTTTAAAAATTCATTTTAATCAGGTTAGGGATGGAGAACTTTTCTTACATCAGTTACTGGGATTTTTTGTATCATGGAAGGAAGCCCATTCAATTTTCTTTTGCATAGTAGAAAATAATGATTCATTGCAGAGTTTGATATTGTTTCAGTAATGATATCCTCTATTTAAATTTTGATCCCTAGGATGTGCGAGATACTTTTATTTTGATGGTCCCTATATTTTATTTTTTGTATTATAGCCATTAAAAGTGCTTATGAAAAATCTAAATCTAAGGAATTGTCTTTCCCTACTTTTTCAGCTAATGGATGTAATTTCACAAAAATTGCTAGTCATTGTAGCCTATCATAAAAATGCCAGTCTAGGATGTAGACATGTAAAACCCCAGTTCCTGATTTCTATGTTTCCTTGCCTATAGGACCAGATAAAATATAAAACCCTCTTTATAAGTAATATCTTATAAGTCTGTAGGTAATAAAAAAGACCAATTCCTTCTTTTTGCATTTTACTTTCTTGATATTTCAGAATTTCACTTGTGGTTGTAGATTGGAGGAGATAGGAGGGGAAGGGGGCAGAAAACCCAGGAAAGCAAGAGACCACCACTGTGGAAAACTCAGTTGTTGAAGAAATAAGGTAAGGAAAGACTGGGTAGGAACTCACCAATCATACAAAAAGGTCTTAGTATCACAAAAATATCATGTGGATTGTTGTCTTCTTATTCTTTTATATCATTAGTAGTTTTTGCATGAGTCCCTAATTTGTATTTACATTAAACTCTTTGGCCTATATTTCATGGCATAAACCCCAGAAAAATGTAACAACGCCTTCATCAGAAATTTCTCCCAGTCCATCAAACAGAGAAGAAGAGGCATAATATAAGGTCTTCTATTAATTATCCAAAGTGGTTGTATAGCAGTTGTATTCCTCAGCCCCAAGCTACTGTGAAAACATTGCATTGGGGTGTCACTGGATCATAGGAAAGGGAAGCAATAAAAGTAAGAACATTGGAGGTAGAGGCAATCTTGATGAATTTTAATGACTGATAGAGAATGAGACATAGGGACATAGGCAAGAGGATCCTGGGGTTAGGAAAAGCCATCAATCTATATCCATTATTTACCTATCATTATTTTCTAATTGCTGAAGGAATACAACTACTATTATCTCATTCTGTCTATGTTCTCGTATCTGGGATAAAACCTTCATGTTTCCAGTTTGGGTTCTGAGAAGATTAGTCAAAGGCAGTGATCTTTTGCTATAGAAATGCATATGCCAGAAAAGTAACTTAGGGGACATATGATGAAGATATTTGGATAATGAAGTAGGAATTGAGGAGTTATAGACAAGGACATGATTCCTCAGTTAAGAGTTGTGGAATGTGGAACAAAAAGAGGAGAAACTGGAGGCAAATCAAGAAATTCGGAGGCTACTGAATTACCATAGTGATAAGAGACTAAATAAGATTGTGTTCACCCCTGATCTGAGTAAGTTATTTTTTTTAAATATCTGCAATTAATCAGAATGGTTAAGAGATTATTTAGCACTGCCATTATGGCTATGAGGAAAGCTAATTAAAAATGTGATTCAATTATGTGATATTTTTTCCAAGCGAATCATTAGAATTAAAGTTGGAAAAGCTTTTTTTTGCATTAAATATGGATTTTGCTGAAAAAAATGATCAAATACATTGTACAAAAACTCTAGGAAGGAACTCAATGCCATATTAGGTAGGTCATTTCATTTATGATATTAATTTTAATTAAGTACTTCCATGCACTACTGCCCTCTGAAGTCACATAGGATAAGTCTAATCTTTATTCCACCAAATAGCCCTTCAGTGATTGACAGTTAGCATATATGTTGTGTTTCTCCTCATCTCCAGGCTAAACAAACCCAGTTATTTTTCAGTTCTTCCTTAAATGCTTTTAGGATAAGCTCTCTCATCATTCTTACTCTCCCTTCCATCTTTTAGGTGTGCTCTCTTGCCAAAAATCTCTCTTGAAATGTGACACACAGAAATGAAGGAAGTAGCCCTGATGTGTTCTGACTTCCATAAAAAAAATATTGTCTTTCTCAAAATCATTGCTGTAAATCTTATTCAGTTTTTTTAAAAAAATTTTCTCTGGGTAGCTGCATTGCATTGTGGGTCATTTAAGCCTTCAATTCAGGTTGTTGTTTTTGTGGTGATGGTTTTTCCTACAAGAACTACTGTTTAGCTGTGTCTGACCTAACCTACTATACTGAAGTTTTAACTGAAATTCAAAAGCTGACATTTATTCTTTTCACATCTATTGGAATTGTTAGATGCCTCTTCCGCCTTTTATAAATAGAAGCACATGTTAGTGAGCAAACCTTAGTGGCTTTGTCTGTCTAGGATATGTTCTCAGATAAATTATTATATTCATTTCACAGTTACTTCATACAAGAGACTTCTACTCTCCTGATTGACATACAGAATATCTGAACTCCCTATGGTTAGTATACTGTTGAGATCCACCTTGAATCTCACAGTAAATAATGAAGGAAAGGAAATCAAATATAGTCCCATATCGTGGAACCTTCAGAATACCTGAACTTGCCCCAGTCTACTGTCTATAAAATGTACCAAGTGATACTGCAATGAACTCTGGCTTCTTTTTAAAAAAATATTTATTTATTTTCATCCATTTGTACATGCATATTTCCAAGTTATAAAATTTCCCTCCACCCTCCCTTCCCATTCTCCTCCCCTCAGCAGGGAACAGCCAGGTTAGTATTTTATATATATTTTTTGTTAAATATATTTACAAATTTGTAATTTTTGTCATGAGAAATTAGGATTAAGGGAAAGAGATACATAAGAGATAATTTTTATAAAGTGTTCATCAGATTCAGAAGGGTTGTTTTTTCTGTCTGTTTTGTTTTGTTTTTCTTCCTCTGGTTGGGGATAGTATAGTCCATGACCAGTCAAATACAGTTGTCCTAGCTCTCTGGACTGTAGAGAGGAGTTGCTTCCATGAAGGTTGTTCTCATAAAGATATAGATATGTACATTGTTCTCTTGGCTCTTCTCCCTTCACTCAGCATCAGATTCCATAAGTCATTTCATGCTTCTCCAACCATTTATGGTTTCTTGTAGCCATTCCCCAATTGATGGGTATCATCTTCAGAACAATATGTCTAATCTAATGTGTCTAAATTTTGGTGTTTTCTTAAAAAATGTGCCTTCAATCATTCACTGAGACCAGGGTTAAAGATAACTGACCCCAGATCCTGACCTGCATTTTCTTTCTGCTCACATTTACACAACTTTTGCTCATAGATATGACACTGATATGTCTATTTCTTCTAGTCTCTCCCCCAGCCTCTCTCTCTCTCTGTCTCTGTTGTCCATGTGTCTCTCTCTGTCTCTGTCTCTCTGTTCTGTCTGTCTGTCTATCTCTCTTTCAATATTTTCTTCTGGTAAGGCTGAACAAATTTTCCAGCTTGTCAAGATCTTCTTGTAACCTTATTCCATTATCTATCACATTTACTGTCTTCTTTTTTTCACATCCATGCATTTGTTGAGAATGCCATACATTTTATTAAAATCATTTTTAATATAAAAATATTCAACGATAAGGTTGATTGTTATTCTTTCCTGTGTCTATATCCTACAAAGTCCAAAATATTGTCATGGTAGACTTTGTTTAATTTCTCTCTGCACGCTAACAAATAATATTACATTGACCTACTAGTATGGTAATGGACTAACAAAGGAAAAAAATATTTCATCTTTTATGAATTGGATGGAATTCATCATGGGATTCAGATAATGTATTGAATTAAAGAAATGAATTTGGAGGCAGAAAAACACTAATTTGAATCCTTCCTCAGATAATAAATAGTTATTTGACTCTGGGAACATCATTTACCTTCTGTAATTCATTAGTCTCTGTCTCCTCATTTGAAAAATGAAAAAAATAATAATAAAACCCACCTCACAAGGTTGTTGTGAGGATCAAGTGAAATGACATGTGATGCATTTTGCAAATCTTAAAGCCCTATATATGTGGTAATTCTTATTAATAATAGCATTACTAAAGATTGTTCATTGTATACATATGTGGCTTCTAGTGATCAGTGATTCTTTTTCAAATTACTCAAAAGCAATCTATTCAACAATCCTTATAAAAATAATTCAAAAAACAACTGTGAGGCTTCACCTTAAATCTTGAAAATGACAAAGTTGATAAAAGAATATAATATTAAGTCCTATCAGAATTGTGATAAGATAAGACTAGGCTGGAAGAGCAATAAATTACCCAAACTAATCTGGAAAGTGATAAGGAATGAGGAGAAGGTTCTTATAATGTCTCAATCTTTTTATCTAAAGATGCCCCTGCTGAGCATATATCAACAGAAAGATAAAGATAGAAGGATTCCTTACATAAAAATATTCACAACATAACTTTTATAGTGGTGGAGAATAGGAAGCAGGAGATTAGAGAAATAGCTAAACAAATTTTGGAGCTTAAACACAATGAATTATTACTGTGACATGAGAAGTATGGAACATGAAAATTTCAAAGAATTATGTGTTTATTTAAAATAAGCAGAACAAGAAAATCAATGACTACAAAATTATAGTAAAAATACAAACAACAATAAAATGAAACAATGCAATCTAATAATAATAATGACCAAGGTTAACTTTGGAGAAGAATTAATCAGGTATTTAGTAAAAACCTTTGATAAGCCAGATAGGAGAAGTCAAGTGGCAAGACCTAGAGTTAGGAAAACCTGAGTATAAAGCCAGCCTGAGACACTTACTGGCTGTGTGACCTTAGGTAAGTCACTTAACCCTTTTTGTCTCAGTTGCTTATCTAGAAAATGAACTATTGATGCAAATGACAAAATGTTCTCTGCCAAGAAAACCCCATACGAGTATCTCAGTCACCTCATCTGTAAAGTGAACTGGAGAAGGATATAACAAACTTCACCAGCATTTTTGCCAAAAACAAAAAGGGGTGACAAAGAGTCAACCCCAATTGAAAAAAATGACTAAAACAAAATATTCCAGGTATAGTGGTAAGAGTTGTAAAAAAAGAGCTAAAAACAAAAACATTTTATTTCCAATTCCTCTTTGTGAGGTGGGGATTTTGAGGTTATTGAATGCACACACTGTCAGGTCTATGATACATTCATTGGTTTTGCTAAAATATTCATTTTTCCCCTCTCTTTTAACTTTTTCCTTTATAAGATAGCTCACAGTCAAGTTGGGTGTGTGTATGTGTAAATATGTTCACAAAAGAGAGTGATATAAAAACAGAAGTCATAAATAAAAATAAAACTTTTAAAATTCATTCCAGAGTTATTGCTACCTACTCCCCCCCACCCCCACCCCACTTATGCTCCCTGTGATAGGAATTAACCTTGCCTGGTTCTGGAGCTTTCATGATCCTCTGCCTTTCTAAATCTGATACTGTAAACAGCATTTATTCATGTTTAGTGAAAGAATCCCTATTTCATTCCTCCATTTCTCTTGAAAGAACATTGATAATTTCAATTTAAGCTTAAAAACATTTCTTTCGATATCTTAGGATATATATATATATATATATATATATATATACATATATATATATATATATATATATATATATATAAAATGGAGTTCAGATGACTTCAATTCATTCACCTCAGTTAGCTGTTCATTTGATATCTATCCCAATGCTTTCCTTCAAATTCAACCCAATTTAATCATTTTAAAAATTTTACACTTTCAAGTCTTAAGAGCCCATTTTAATTTTCCCACATAAACAAAAATAACTCAGCAGTTGAGTAACTCTACTTTTTCTGAATATTGGCTATTCACACCAAACACTAGCTTATTCTGTCTTTATCCTACGTCTTGTTGCATGTATTGCTTTAAAAAAGGGTTTTTTTCTGTATAGACTCCATACCTTTATAATCCATCCTTCCTTATAGTTTTTGAAGTTATTGTTTTAAAATTTTGAGTAAATTTATGAAATTCTTAAGAAATCATAATCATTTACTCACATATTTCTTTTCTCTTCTTATTCATCCCTGAGGTTACCAGTGGTTTTATCTCTTAAGCAAAATATGCCCTACCATCCAAGCATCATAATTATAGTCATCATGATCAGGTATCATCAATATCATTGCTATTATTATTTTTACTATTAATTTTTCCAAGAATATATAGTCCATATGCCTACAGTTTAGGTCAACTAGGTATAACGAGTGGGACCTCTGAGTCAGGAAATATTGACTCATACATTTACTTGCTGAATGACCCTGGGCAAGTCACTTTATCCTGTTTGCCTCAGTTCCTTATCTATAAAATGAATTGTGGAAGGAAATGACAAAATGTTCTCTGTCAAAAAAAAAATCAAATGGGGTCACAAAGAGCCAGAGCTGACTGAAAAATGACTGAACAATAGCAAGTCTGCAGTTTACTTGGGTTATTACTAGTTAGCACTTTAATATAGTCCAGTAACATAAACCACCTTGCCTTTTCTGTTAAAAAAAAGTAGACCAAGTAAATCCAGGAACATAGACTATAACCTTAAGCAAATTATGCTCTGTACTAAGTCAAATATATCTCCATCACATTCTAACCTCAGATAGTTTTAAGAAATTGAAACTGTTTTCCAAGTAGTTCTCTTGAAATAAATATAAGAATGTATGTTCAAAGCACAAGCCATGTTAACATTCTTTGCCAAGAACCTCTGTAATATTTTCTGATATTGTAGCTGACTTATCGCAGCATCATGGCTTTTCTTGGACAAAAGTCTTCTGTGAGGCTTCAGTCTGGCAAGCCTGAATCCAATTCCCTGCTGTACTGTGATGTGTCTCAGCTTGCCTTGAAGTCAGCCCTGTCTAGAATCTCAGCTTTGCTTTTTTAAAAAATCAGCTAATTGGGTTCTTGGGTTATCTAAATGAGTGGTTTTTTCCTCCTTTTTGGGGGGAAGGGAGTAGGGGTTTTGATACTGCAGATCTGTCTCTGTCTCTGCTTAAAATTCCTTCTGAATAGAAATTAAGTCTCAAATCCCAGTAATGGTGACTCCATTTTTCCCTTTTTTTCTTTGATCTGAATGACTTTTCTGTCCTCTCAAAATGGCCATCATCAAATTACCAAATGACTTTGTTCCTAATTTCCCTCTTCCATTTGAAGATAGGACTATTTAAGTTCAGGAAAGTTAATTTCAGGCTTAGTTTTGTGGTCAAATAGTTCATCTTTTACACCAAGTTCTTTGGATCTAGGTAAACATACAAAGCACATAATTTGGTCAGGTAATAATTAACATGTTTTTCTGATTTGGGATATATGAATTCATTTACTAAGATGGTTTATTTTTGAAGAGTCTCTCTATGTAAGTCCCTGCTGCCTCAGATGACGTGAACATGAGCACTTACTCCAAATTATTACAAAGTCTAAACTGGGCAAATTGGAATTAGACATATTGAAATTATGGACACCAACTGTATTTGAAAGTGCATGCATCTCTTCAATTACATGCAATATATTCATGGCATTTCCACGCACAAGTAAAATTTCTCTGGTACCTTTTTTCAGGTAATACATATTGTCCTTCCTTCAGTAAGTGACAGCAGTGACTGTCTGGATAGTGAGGCTGCTGATATCTTATGTGCCTCTGTCATTCTGCCTCCAAGGCAGCACTTTGTTTTTGCTTAAAATGAACAACTTGCTCTCTATGAGCTGCCTGCCAGCCTTGTCTGATGACTGCTGCCACCTCCCAGTCGTCAATGGCTTTGTCACATTGCTTTATGGTGGTGCTCCACTGAGTCCTGATGAGCTTTTGATGTTTATGATAGCCAGACATTCCTTTTAGAAAGCCTGTCCTGGGAAGCAGAGATGTAAGAAGCATGCTTCTGATATTTTTCATCATATTATTTATGAAATTTTTAGATAATCTACAAAGAAATCAAAATGATCAAATTATTTTCAAGGGGCAGCCACCATGACTAAAGAAAGCACATTTATACTAGCATTTATGAAATTATTTATGGAGATAGCATTGCCTACTCATAAAAGTTCTCCATGTCTTAGAGATGCTGAAATTCCAAAGTTCTTCTAAATCAGAAAGAGTTGTCAATCTTCCTAGATAATTCATTTTCTGTATTTTTATTCATAAATGAACTGAAATTTTTTCCTCCCTCTTTTTGTGATTTATGTTTTTGTTCAAATCTCTTTTGGTATTGATAATCTATCAATAAATACTTCTGCTTGTCAGGGACCTGCATCCATTCTGGCTCTTCACCAACCAATGTATGCAGCATTCTGCTATGAAATTAGTCTTCCTTCTATTCTTTCACCAAGTGGTCTTTCTGAGAACCTGTAACTCCCTATTACCAAACGTATCAAATCCAAACTCTTCTACCTGACCTTCAAGGCTTCTAATAATTGGACATCCTTCTGATGCAGCCTGTTTTCCACAACTGATCAAGCCTTATTTTGCAGAGGTTTCAAAATACAACTCTTGCTTGAGTCTAATCAGTATTCTAGTATTTGTCTATAATACTCCCAAATGAGACCTAAACCAGATTAAAATGTGTTTCCTGTCTTAGTTTAATGTGCTGGTGTATTAATAAAAAAGAAATATATAATGTCTGTGGTTTTCCAAGTCAATATGCAGTCCACAGGGGTCCTTATATATGGCTTAGTGGCCTACATTTATATTTGAGTTTGACACCAGTGATCTATACGACAACCTTTATGTTTTTTTCCTATGATTCCTCCCTATTTTTACCCTTTACCATATATATGTATGTATGTATGTGGGTATTTATGTATTTATATATGTATTTCTGGGTATATCATTCAATTCTATTAATATGTACTTATTAATTGCGTAAGGTTAGATATTGTACTAGCACCTAGGGATGGCAAAGACAAAAACGAAAGATAATTTCTACACTCATAGAGCTTACATGCTACTAATGGAAATTAACACATATCTTGATAAGTAAATAATAAATATTTGATATATAATTATAGCCTTGTAGTCCAGAACACCAACAACCAAATAAAGTTGGAAGAATGGTGAGATAGGTGATCATATCTCACCCTAAAGGGAAATAGGTATATTAAGAGATGGAGTTGGGGGGGGGTGCTCTGGAATGGGTACAGGAAATATCTGTAGTAGAGATATAATGCCAGGAAACAGGGCAATAAGCAAGTCAGTTTTGCTGAAACATAGCATCAGTTTTTGCTCAGTTAGAAGTAATATGTCTTCTCCTTGGTAGGGAGGGACAGTTTGGAGACAAATTATTTGGGATTTTAATTCCAGATAAAGGAGTTTCCTTCTTGTTCTTGTTGTTGAAACACTTTCAATTATGTCCAGCTTTTCATGATCCCATTTGGAGTTTTCTTGGCACAGATACTGGAATGATTAGGCTTTTCCTTCTACAGTTCATTTTGCTGATTAAAAAAAAAAAAAAAACTAAGGAAAATAGGGTGAAGTGAGTTTCCCAGGGTCCCATAAGCTATTGTGCTTCTGGGCTCACATTTGAACTAGATAAGATAAATCTTCTTGCCTCCAGACTCAGCACTCTCTTCACTGTGTCCAAGGGAGTTTCAATTTTATCCTAAAGGCAATAACATATCTGAAACATGTCTGTTGTTTATTTTGAAGAATGGGAGAAAACAAAAAAATGGGAGACATCTGAACATGTTTATGAGTTGCAGGGAAGAAGTCACTAGGTTAAAAAGTGAAAGGACAAGAAAGGGAATGATGAAAGGGTCAAACTCCAGAGGAAATAAGAAGGAAAGGGATTACTGATCAAATTAGTTTGGATGTCCTTAGGAGGTAGAAGGGCTTCATCCCCTAAAGAGAACAGAACAAAAAGGTATTTGGGATAATTCCAAGGGAATAAGTTCAGAACTAGAGAGGAGGGTAAACTTGCCAAGGATGGCTTAATTTTTTTATTGTAGTCTGAATAAAGATCTTTTTCCAGGAGTGAGGTGAGAAAGAGATGATTTGAGGAAAGAAGAAGAAGTTTGGAACAGACACTGTTGGGGGAGTGTAATGAACTACATCAATTTATCCTGTTTTCAAATATCTCCAGAGAATTAAGTGGTGTACCTCTACTTTGTAAGCAATGCCTTTGTCTTCTAATGCTCCATATCAGTGAATTATTTCTCATATATACCTTTTTAACTGCTTCTGAAATAAGCTGGTGCATAAATATATTTTCTTGCCCTTCAAACAATCAGCATGCATTTATTAACCCTGCTACTGTACTCCAGATCCTACATTAGGTGCTGCGGGGAAACAAATAAAATAAATTGTTTTCTTCATGCAGGGGACTTAAAACAAAATATGTAGATATAATATAATCCCCTATAGGGAAGGAACATCTTTTTTTATTTCCTTTCTTTTTCTTTTGTTTCCTTCCTATTATTTTCTTGTCTACTCTTTTCCCTTCCTAGTCTCCTTCCTTTTTCATTTTTTCTTACATTTTTTTTTGCTTTTACCCTTTCTTCCTCTCTTTTGCTCTCTTTCTCTCTCTCTCTTTCTTTCTTTCTTTCTTTCTTTCTTTCTTTCTTTCTTTCTTTCTTTCTTTCTTTCTTTCTTTCTTTCTTTCTTTCTGTCTTTGTTCCTCTCAGTAAATTATACGGTAGTAGGTATATGATAGATATAAATAAATAACTATTCAAGAGCTCAAGTGAATCCTTAAAGGCCCAGATCAAGTTCTCCACTTTAATTTTGAAATCTTCCCTGGCTTCTCTACCCTTCATAGATTTATTTCTTGCTTTTTCTAAATTCCCATTGCATTTTCAGTCCATGCCTCAAAGTTTAATGATTTCTAATTATTTCTTGAATGTTAATTTCATTTCTGTCCACCAATAACAAAATAATAAAATATTAAGCACCTATTATTTCTTCAGCCCTGGGGCAGGTGTTAGAATAAAAGATGAAAAATGGGGCAATTCCAGACTTTATGAAATGTAGAATTTTGTAGGAAAGATATAACATGCATTTAAGTATGTATGAAACAAGGTAGACTGTAATCAGGACAAAAGATCTATATAATATGGAAATAAGGAAAGACTTCACAAAGATGAGGCTACAAATAGATAAAAGAGTAGAAGGGGTAGATTCCAATCATGGTGGTTCTGGAGGTGTAAAGATAATTAAAATGCTACTGTTCACAGTTTTGAAAAGAGGCCAGTAAAATGCTTTATTCCATTGATTTAGAAACCATGACATGGAGGACCATCTATTAACCCAAAGTCCTATAAATTCTTTATGGGGTAGGAGGGCTTCTGAACATGAGTTATTTTTTTGGAGACATTTATAGTATAAAGTATTAAAAAAAAACTGTATAGAAATTCTGAGTTCCCAACCACTTGGAGGTAATAAAAGATGGAAACTTTCTAATCTGATATTTAGCTGTTGACCTTGGGCTTCTACCAGAATCTGTTGAACCTTGGGACTTACCAGAAGACAACAAAGAACCAGGAGGTGACTGTGACTTTTTATTTAAACTGAAATGGAGGTTCATTTGAAAATGAAATTTTGGGGGGCAACTAGGTGGTAGGGTAGCTAGATGACACAGTAGATAGGGCCTTGGTCCTGGAGTCTGGAAGACCTGAGTTCCAGTCCAACCTCAGACACGCAAGAATTGCCTAGCAGTATGACCTTGGGCAAGTCACTTAAGCCTATTGCTTTGCCAAAAAATAAAACACCTGGAAAATGAAATTTTTTTATTGAAAGAGAGAAAAAATATGAGATCTTCCTGTCTCTTACCACAAAGTATAGTCTGCATGTATGTTTAGAATTGCATGAAGGACAACATGAGGCAGCTGTTAGTAGCCTAATTTGACAGAAATATTGATTAAAAAGGGTTGAGAAAGGTAGATATTATTCAGGGTCTAGAGGGATTTCAATGACAGACACTTAGGAGTTTTTAATCTTAATTGACAATAGGTAATTAATCCATCAGAAAGTATATACTATAGGTAGCACTTAGTTTTTGAAATATAAGACAAAAACAAAATTGTCTCTGCTTTCAAGGAGCATTTAGAATAGTCAAATGACAGGGTCAGAATCATATAATAAAGATATTATTTTCAGAGCTCCATGAAGCATGGATTGTAAAGGGTAGAGAGTGGAGCCAGAGAGCTATTTATAATAGTCCAGACTGGATATATTGAAAAGTTTGAACTGAAATAGTAGAAGCATGAGTAGAGAGGTTAAGACAGATGAGGGAGGTGGATAGAAAGGGAAGAGTCAAAGATCAGGCCTGTAGTAATGGTAATACCATAACATCCTTGACAGAAAACAGATTTAGATTGGATTGATACCTATTTAGCATGTACATATCACTTTAAAGCTTGTGGAGCTTTTTGTGTATGTTATCTCATTTGATCCTCAAAATAATCCTCTAAGGGAGGTGGCATTAATGGAAAGGAGGCAAAAAATTTAATAAGTTGCATAGGTTCATATTACACACACACACACACACACACACACATATATATATATATATATATATATATATATATATATATATATATATATGTAAGTGTCTGAACAGAAATTGAACTCAGTTCTTTCTGACTCCAAGTTCTGTACTCCTTCCATTGGATCACAGAACTGCTTCAGGAAGATAATTATTTAGATTGTACCCTACTGAGTTTGAAATAAGGAAGACCCTCTCCGTGGTGATGTCTGAACACACAGTTGGAAAAGTAAGACTAGAGCTCAGAAGAGAAATGAAGACTAAGTATAATTTTAGGAATTATTTCCATAGCAATAGTAATTGAAGTTTCCTCCAAGAGAGTTTCTCCAGCTATTTCCTTTACTCTGACATCTTCATATTCTTCCCTTCTCCACTTAGTCCTCCTCATATATACAAAGTGATAGTCTACAATCCCTTGTCCTAAACCAGTTTTCTCCTGAAACTTAGATTCTATTCGCTTGCCCTCCTATGTCATTTTTGGTTTTACTAACAAATTTCAGGAAGAACTGTTCCCTAAATGATGGATCATTGCCAACTTAGGCCTTACATTAACAATGCCAACAAGTATTCTTACTAATGTACCAAAAAAAGATTAAAAATTGAAAAAAATTCAGTCAAAAGTTTGAAATGTCTATAAATGGCATCATTTAGACATTAATTTTGATTAAACAAAGGAAAGAAACCATTGAACAAAACTTGACTGCTAATATCTTAAGTATGAACTGGTAGATAAAAATAAAGTTATCTAGTAAGAGTAAACTCCTATGTAACAAGAAAACAAAACAAAACTAACCTTCGTCTCCTGTATACACCTCTTTGTAGTGTTTCAGTAATGAGATGTGTGAGAGAGGTTGTTTTGTTTTGTTTTGGAGAGTAGGGAAAAGCATTGTATAATGTCTCAGTGACTTTGGGGAGATGAGAGGGATTTCAAAATATTCCAGGAAAATATAAGACTAAGTTCTATAGAAATGGTTGCAACTTAACAGCTATCAGAACATCACTGACCTTTGGATAATTTGACATTAGTTTTTCAAAACTAATTGGAATTAGAATTGAATTGAAATTTCAAAAGCTTATGGTTTAGAAAAGGGCAAAAATGAATGGCTAATTAAGCACAAATTTGGTAGTTCTATCTTCTTTACTAGTTCAAATGTCAATTTTTTCCAGAAAATGGTACATCTTGGTTAGTAATCATAGAAATATGTATTCTATCACTGTTTTAAATTACTCTCAATGATGAGAATGATAACTATTTTGTATATAATACTTTAAAGTTTACAAATATATATATATATATATTTCCTTGATGTAAATTCTTATAATAATCTGTGAATCAGGTGATATTAATATCTACATTTTACAGGTGAGAAAAGCAAGGTTGAAATAAGTTACGAGACTTGTCCAGGGTCAAGGAGCCAACAAGTGTCTGAGGCAAGATTTGCACTCAGAGTTTCCTGACTCTAAGTACTCTCTATAGCCTTCCTCAGTTTGTCAAATATTAGGTGAATTCTAGCAACTTCTGCTATGTTTATTAACCTATAAAATAGCTTTCCAAATGACAGTCATTTTAATATTCTCTATTTTTCAATTTGTATACTATAAAGACAGAGATAGAAGGGAAAATAATAAGTTCCTTAATAGTATTTATCTTGGTATTTAGATTTCCAGCATATATATGTTAGAAGTCCAAGCTTATCAGTCATAATAGGATCACAGATTTGGAATTGAAAGAGCCCTGAGAATCAGGAAGAGCTGGATTCAAATCCTGCTGTAGATACTTTATGATGTGTAATCAAAGCAATTTAATTTTTCTTTAGCTGAGTTTCCTTTTTTGTAAAATAAGATGATTGGATTCAACTTCCTCTAAGTACAGTACCTTATCCTGTCATCACTGTCTAGATGCAACATTTGTCACTTTTGAGGAGATTCAGAGATGCAATGAGTGACATCTGGTACTTCCTTGATTTGCTATTTTGGGACTTGAGAGGATGCTGTTATATGAAGAAATATTAGTTATCATCAACGGTTTTTACACAATCAACTAATTCAGGTATATTTTCTTAAACTCAACTAAATATGCTTTAAGTCAAAATTTTATTCTGGAGAATAATTGATTCTATCTATTTATTTCCTACAAGCCAGAAAAAAATAGAATTATTTTTTCTTTAGTCAAAGATAATTACTAATTGCCATAATCTTTAAAAGTATCCCTTTAGAATGACAATATACCTTGGGATTGTTAGTAATTCTTAATAAGCATTCTTGCCAATTACATCAATGTTCTTTGGCATGAAACAAATAAGCTAAATCCTGTTAATTCACAAAGTAGTGGATCAAATCTTCATTACTAAATTTGTTTCCAACTGAAGTCTAATAGTGTATGAATGTACCTAGGAAATAAATCTAACCCTGCAAAATTTATAGGATCAGAGGGTCATCAATTTATAGGTGGGAAAAATCCTTAGAGGTGATTTAGTCTACCCAGATGCTTATTTTATAGATCAGGAAACTGAAGGCCACAGAGGTTGTGGGACAACTGGTACTGTTGCTCCTAATAGTTAACTTTTATATAGCAGTTTGAGTTTTCCAAAGTGTTATCTCATCAATCAGATGTCATTTCATTTGATCCTTACTACAACTCTGTCATTCCCATTTTACAAATGGGGGAAATTGAGACCTAAGGAGATTGAGTGAATTGTCCATGATCATGCAATTAATGTCTGAGACTGGACTCTCATTCTATCTTGTAATCTGGCACTCTATCCATTATTCCACCTGTCAGCTTTTAAATGACAAAACTAGCACATGAACCCTTTAACCTTCAACTTGAAATCCAGTAGTATTTTTTTCTATCTCTAACTTCTCCAATTTGCAATCTAGAATTTGAAGGAAGTTTACTTTAAAAGTTTTATAATGTAGTTATCTGCACACAAAAACCAAAGATACTTGCCTGCCATGAGGTTTATAAAGAATTTTGCCAGCCTTTACATACTCCCTAAAATGTTATTATTATTCTTTTTTAAAGATTTTATTTATTTTGAGTTTTACAGTTTTTCCCCTAATCTTACTTCCCTCCCTCCACCCTCCACAGTAGGCAATTTACCAATGTTTGCATTGCTTCCATTGTATACATTGATCCAAATTGAATGTGATGAGAGAAAAATCATATCCTCAAGGAAGAAACATAAAGTAAAAGGGATAGCAAGATCAGACAATAAGATATCAGGGTTTTTTTTTAAATTAAAGGTAATATTCCTTGGTCTTAGTTCAAACTCCATAGTTCTTTCTCTGGATACAGATGGTATTCTCCATCACAGATAGCCCCAGATTATCCCGGATTGTAGCACTGATGGAATGAACAAGTCCATCAAGGTTGATCATCAGCCCTATGCTGCTGTTAGATTGTACAATGTTTTCCAGTTCTACTTATCTCACTCAGCATTAGTTCATGAAAATCCCTCCAGGCTTCCCTGAATTCCCATCCCTCCTGGTTTCTAATAGAACAAAAGTGTTCCATGACATACATATTACCTCAGTTTTCTAAGCCAATCCCCAAATGAAGGACATTGACTTGATTTCCAATTCTTTGCCACCACAAACAGGGCTGCTATGAATATTTTTGTACAAGTGATTTTTTTTTTACCCTTTTTCATCATCTCTTCAGGGTATAGGCCCAGTAGTGGTATTCCTGGATTCAAGGGTATGCACAATTTTGTTGCCCTTTGGGCATAGTTCCAGACTGCTCTCCAGAAAGGCTGGATGAGTTCAGAGCTCCACCAACAATGTATTAGTGTCCCAGATTTCCCATAACCCTTCCAACAATGATCATTATCCTTTCTGGTGATATTGGCCAATCTGAGAGGTGTGAGGTGGTACGTCAGAGAAGCTTTAATTCGCATTTCTCTAATAATTAATGATTTAGAGCAATTTTTCATATGACTATGGATCACCTTGATTTCCTCATCTGTAGATTGTCTTTGCATATCCTTTGACCATTTGTCAATTGGGGAATGGCTTTTTGTTTTTAAAATATGACTCAGTTCTCTGTATATTTTAGAAATGAGTCCTTTGTCAGAATCATTAGTTGTAAATATTGTTTCCTAATTTACTACATTTCTTTTAATCTTGGTTGCAGTGGTTTTTATCTATGCAAAACCTTTTTAATTTAATGTAATTGAAATCATCTAGTTGGTATTTGGTGATGTTCTTCAACTCTTCCTTATTCCTAAACTGCTGCCCTTTCATAGATCTGACAAGTAAACTAGTCCTTGATCTTCTAATTTGCTTATAGTATTGTTTTTCATGTTTAAGTCCTGTAACCATTTGAATTTTATCTTGGTAAAGGGTGTGAGGTGTTGGTCTAATCTAAGTTTCTTCCATACTCACTTCCAATTTTCCCAGCAGTTTTTATCAAAGAGGGAGTTTTTATCCCAATAGCTGGACTCTTTGGGTTTATCAAACAGCAGATTATTATAATCGTCTCCTGCTTTTGCACCTGGTCTATTCCACTGGTCCACCCCTCTATTTCTTATCCAAAACCAACACTTTTGATGACTGATGCTTTATAATATAATTTTAGATCTGGTAGGTAGGGCTAAGCCCCCTTCTTTTGCACATTTTTTCCCTTAAGCTCCTGGAAATTCTTGACTTTTTATTTCTCCATAGGAATTTACTTACAAATTTTTCTAACTCATTAAAGTAATTGTTTTGGAATTTTGATTGGTAGGGCACTAAACAGGTAGTTTAGTTTTGGTAGGATTGTCATTTTATTATATTAGCTCTATCTATCCATGAGCATTTGATATTTGCCAAGTTATTTAAATCTGATTTAATTTGTGTGAGAAGTGTTTTGTAATTGTTTTCAAAAAGTTTCTGAGTCTGTCTTGGCAAATAGACTCCCAGGTATTTTATATTGTCTGAGGTTACTTTGGGATTTCTCTTTCTAGCTTGTCCTGCTGTATCTTGCTAGACATATATAGAAAAGTTGAGGTTTTATGAGGGTTTATTTTATAACCTACAACTTTGCTAAAATTGCTAATTGTTTCTGGTAGTTTTTTGGATGATTTCTTGGAATTCTCTTGGTAGACCATCATGTCATCTGCAAGGAGTGAGAGTTTTGTCTCTTCCTTCCCAATTTTAATTCCTTCAATTTCTTTTTCTTCTCTAATTGATGAAGCTAACATTTCTAATACAATATTGAATAGTAGTGGTGATAATGGGCACCCTTGTTTCACCCCGATCTTATTAGGAATGCCTCTAGCCTCTTCCCATTGAATATAATACTTGTTGATGATTTCAGATAGATACTGCTAATTACTCTAAGGAACAGTCCATTTATTCCTACACCCTCTAGTGTTTTTAGTAGGAATGGGTGCTGTATTTTGTCAAAAGCTTTTTCAGCATCTATTGATATGAGCATATAATTTCTGATAGGTTTGTTGTTAATATAATTGAGTATACTAATAGTTTTCCTAATATTGAAACAACCCTGAACTCCTGGGATAAATCCTACTTGATCATAATGTATTATCCTAGTGATAACTTGTTGTAATCGTTTTGCTAAGATTTTATTTAAGACTTTTACATCTGTATTCATCCGGGAGATAGGTCTATAATTTTCTTTCTGTTTTAACTCTTCTTGGTTTAGGTAACAGCACCATATTGGTTTCTTAGAAAGAGATAGGCAGAGTTCCATCTTTCCCTATTTTTCCAAAGAGTTTATATAGAATTGGAACCAATTGTTCCTTAAATGTTTGGTAGAATTCATTTGTGAATCCATCAGACCCTGGATATTTTTTCTTAGGGAGTTCAATGATGACTTATTGAATTTCTTTTTCTAAGATAGGGTTATTTAGGTATTTAATTTCCTCTTCATTTAACCTGGGTAACTTATATTTTTGTAAATATTCATCCATTTCAGTTAGATTATCAAATTTATTGGCATAGAGTTGGACAAAATAATTTCAAATTATTACTTTAATTTCCTCCTCATTGGTGTTGAGTTCACTATTTTTCATTTATGATAGTAGCAATTTGATTTTCTTCTTTATTTTTTTAATCAAATTGACCAGAGGTTTATCAATTTTATTATTTTTTTCATAATAGCAACTTTTGGTTTTATTCATTAATTCAATAGTTTTTTGCTTTCAATTTTATTAATTTCTCTTTAATTTTTAGAATTTCTAATTTGTTATTTAATTGGGGATTTTTAACTTGTTCTTTCTCTAATTTTTTTAGTTGCATGTTTAGTTCATTTATTTCTTCTTTCTCCAACTTATTCATGTAAGCATTTAAAGTTATAATATATCCCCTGAGAGCCTCTTTGAGTGAATCCCACAGGTTTTGGTATGGTGTTTCATTATTATCATTATCTAGGATAAAATGGTTAATTCTTTCTATAATTTGTTTTTTGGTCCACTCATTCTTTAAAATGAGGTTATTTTCAGTTTCCAGTTGGTTCTGGGTCTATATCTCCTTGGCCCAATATTGCATATGACTTTTATTGCATTGTGATCTGAGAAAGATGTATTCACTATTTCTGCCTTTCTGCAGTTGATCATTAGGTTTTTATGTCCTAGTACATGGTCAATTTTTGTATAAGTTCCATGTACTGAAGAGAAAAAGGTATATTCCTTTCTATCCCCATTCAATTCCTCCATAAGTCTACCATATCTAGTTTTTCTAACAATTTATTTACCTTCTTAACTTCTTTCTTGTTTATTTTATGATTCAATTTATCTAGATCTGAGAGGAAGAGATTGAGGTCTGCCACTAGTAGAGTTTTGCTGTCTATGTCTTCCTGTAATTCTTTCAGCTTCTCCTCTAAGAATTTGGATGCTGTCCCATTGATATATATACATTCAGTATTGAAATAACTTTATTGTCTATGGTACCTTTTAGGAGGATAAAGTTTCCTTCCTTATCTCTTTTAATGCTACCTATTTTTGCTGCTGCTTTGTCTGAGATAAGAATTGTGTAGCTTTCTTCATTCTCTAATAATGCAGTATTTTTTAAGACACTTTACAGAGTTAGTAACATGACCTTCTGTCATTCAGATTGTTGAAACCCTCTGAACTCCAATCCTTTTCTCTATTCACTTTCTTATTCAATCAATAGTCAATATTCTTTACTTTCACCAAAATCTGTATATTATCAGCCCCTAAGAATGATTATTGCTATTTCAATTTGGTCATGTTGTCTTTATGACAAGTGGTCCCCTGTTATCATAATGGGATAAATTAACTTTTGTTCAGTAACTGAGATGTCTTGCTGACATGAGCATTGTTCATTAATTCATTAGGATCATTTTTCGACAACAATGGCATTAGCTTTGAAAATATAATCTCATTTGAGTCCAACATAAACCACAGGAGACATGTTCTATTATTGTCTCCATTTTTTAGTCAAGGAAATTGAGGAAAATAGTAATTAAATGACTTGACCAAGGCCACACAACTAGTAAGTTCCTAAGGATGGTTGTGAACTCAGGTTTTTAAACATTGTACCACCTAGCTTAATTAGTCTATTCATATATTCTACCACTTTGAAGAATATCATAACTTTAACCATCTTAAATAACAAACACTAACCTACATTAGTTCTTCTCCTTACCTTATCAAACCTCATATGTGTTCATTTTGTAGTTTTCTGCTTTTCATAATGACTCTGTTTATAATCTTGAATCATCTACTCTTATTTCCATCTAGCATTTGAGTAAGGAACATTGCCAGGGAATGAATGTAAGAATAACTGTCCCATGTTCCTTGTCATCATAGAGTTGAAATTAGAGATTTCAGTGAATTTTGTTTGTTAGTGAGGGCAAATTAGTTGCTATGGTATCAGTCTGATAGAAATCAATGATAAATAAAGAAGTCAATGTTTTTGCAATTCATTTGCATGAGACAATAGAGCAACAGTAATACTGTGAACAACAAAGTTGTAGTTCAAGGACAGAAGATAGACAAAGAAACATCCAAGTTCTTCATAGGAATAAACTGAAACATAACCATTTTTGCCAATTTACAATGGATAAAATCAATCAGTGCCTAAAATTTCCCTTATCTTTTCAAGACAGAACTAAAAAATCCAGATAACCTGAGAAAAAGAAATTATTGTTTCCAGGATCCTGTCTATAAAATAACAAATAACTAGCTTTTACTTTGGTCTATAAAATGCTTAACTTTAATCTTCTACTAAATTGTTATTCCCTTGTGTTTCTTTAGGATCTCTATGTGCTCATTCTTCAGTTTTACCAGAAAAGGGCAGAACAGTACCTGTTGCACTTTTAATTTTTTTTAGGTTGTTTTTTTTGCAAGTCAAATGGGGTTAAGTGGCTTGCCCAAGGCCACACAGCTAGGTAATTATTAAGTGTCTGAGTCCGGAGTTGAACCCAGGTACTCCTGACTCCAGGGCCGGTGCTTTATCCACTGCACCACCTAGCCACCCTGCACTTTTATTTTAAAAAAATGTTATTAATATTTTCTTCTGGTTGTTACTGAAATACTCTAAACTATGAGTTATGATACTGATAAAGAGTTCTTCAAATAAAAAAAATGGTGATAAGGAGAGTTATTAACATACATTCAAGATAGTGGTTACTCAGCAAATGATGTGTAGATTCTAAAAGAGGCAACATAGTATAGGGAATAAAACTTTGACCTTGGCTATCAGAAGACCAACATGATTTTGAATGGAGTCTCCATTCACTGATGAAATCATAGAATAGTCTAAATACTCTTAAAGATGTTTTTTTAATACCTGTTGATTTGATATTTGATTCTATTTAATGGGGTTCTATTCATGCTATCTGATGGTGGTATCATTCCAATGTATGCTGCTAATGTCAACAAAGTGATTGCTGCCCTAATGTCATTTGTCAATGCCAGTTATAATCTACTAAGTCTCATATAGGCAAGTGAGAACTCTCTGTCTCTTTCTCTCTATCTGTCTCTCTCTCTCTCTATGTCTGTCTCTGTGCATATGTGCATGAAATCATTAAATAATTAATGTTAATTAACTTTTACCAATTGGATATTTATATAAAAGTTCAGTAAGAACCAAGTCCCCATGAACAGGAGCATACTCTCTCCTCTGGGTTGAGTAGACTGGAATGAGTGACATTTTCAAAAAACTCTTATAAATATTCCTTCAATTGACTTCTGAATATGGCAAGATTAATGGACAAATTACTTCTTTTTTAAAAAAAATGCTTAGAGGACATGCTTTCTTAGCTGCCAAGTAGATTTCCTGCTTGGAAGTTTGAAGCAAGTCACTACACAGGGCTAGCTTTTCCAGCAGCCCTTCTGACTTTCCAGTCACTTTAGGCCCTTCAATAAAGGAAAGAAGATACAAATAGGAGGTTGCCATATCCCAAGCACAGGCTCATCTACAAGTCCAGGTGGGCATGTATTAGTATATTGGGAGGAGAGGGCAAAAGCAGCCATTTGGAACCAAGAGAGTTATCCCATCATCTTGGAAACAGCAAGAAGAGAAAGGAGACTCACATATCACCAGATAGTCTTTTGTATGCATGTTTAGTTCTAGTCAGCAAACAATTAAAATTTTGTGATTTGCCATATATTCATTAGACAGGGAGTATATAAAAATGTCTGAATCATGAAGCAAGGTATCTCTGTTACCTGTCATCCCAGAACTCTGCAAGCAAATTCTCTAAGACTTCATATGAGAGCAGAGAGAACCCTGTGTATGTCATTGAACTCTTATTGATTATTCCTTCCACCTCAACTCACTTCACCTCACTTCCCTTCTCTCTCTCTCTCTCTCTCTCTCTCACACACACACACACACACATTATAGTTATTATAGTTTACCCCTTAGGGTAATGGATATATACAGATCAGTATAACAATTCAATTTTTGCTTGAGGAGTGTATAAGACAAAGACCTGAGGATGAAGTGAAGTCACTGTGAGAGAGGAGGATAGTGGTTGCACTCTGAGGGGGAAGTTCCCCTAGAATTTGGGGTCATCAAAAAAGAGGATTACTTCACTGGCTATCTAGCTAGGTAACTACTTATCCTTTGTCCTAGATGCTTCATTCAATTGATTTTTATGTTCTAAATGGTTTTGCTGAATTACCATAGATAGAGAGAGAGATAGGTAGATAGGTAGACATGATGAAATGGAGAAAGAAATGGCAAACAACTCCAGAATCTTTTTCACAAAAATCTCAAATTGGGCCGTGAACAATTGGACACAAATGGAACAACTGAAAAAAATACAATGAAAAAAATACAAAAATAAACAGATAGACAACTGTGTTGGCAAAAACTGAATGAGTCTCTGGGAAGAAGAGGGAGAACTTTGGATGAAAATATATAACATAAAATCCAAAAGACAAAAAAAAGCTTAAAATATTCTAGGCCTCAGTTTGCTTATCTGTAAAATGAGAGTATTGTTCTAATTCATCACTGTTGTTCATTACAGCTCTAAATGTTTGTGAATTAGATGATTCAAAGATAAGATGTTTGGAAGTTGCTATCCACAGAACTAGAACAGTATGAGAGTGAGACAGATTGAGCAGAGAAAAGCTAATGAATAGGAAAATCATTAAGCTAAATTTATTCTTCCATTGAGTATGGAAACCAGTTTTGATGGACATGTTATTTTACATTCTTTGAGTCTTCATTGCTTGAATGATCTAATTAGACCAATATCTCAAGGGATGTATTATGAGAATGCCTTTTGGAGAGTGTTAATAATACAAATTTGAAAATGTTTCCTGTTTATGGATGATATTTTTTACTGGAAAATCTGATCCCAGTTTGTGATGATATTTAAAGTTGACTTTTCATGCCTCCTAACCCCTGTCTGCCCCATGTTTTGAGGTTGTCAGAATCATTTTTATTTTACTTAACCATTGTCATTATCCTTAAAGATATATTTTAAGTTTTAGTGACTTCCTTTTTTCTTTAACTATATTAGGTAATTAGGATATCTACACAACTGACATAGAGTATTCTTAAGGGAATAGTTGTGTGCATGACTTTATTTTAAACTTCCAGGAGGCCTTGTTGACTTTAATCTTTCAGACAAGAACAGAATTACCTCTTATTAATTTATAGGTCATTTGTTACTCTTACAATGTAGAGCAGTTGGACCATCTGGTACAGGAGTCCTAAAAGCAGGGGATGGTATGTGTAGTGAATTTCTTATAGTAACCATTTGATTTTTTTTTCAAGACAATCTTTCTACTTTCAGCTTATTTTTTTTCATGCCTTTTCTAACAATAAAGGGAAAGGGGAGAAGAACCATTTCTATGACCTCTCTGCCTTTCTTTTAAAGCAAATGTTCTGTGAAGAACAAAAACTTATGATTAAATCTTGATTAGTTGATCTAATCTGAAGGCTTTCTCATATCCCTCCTATAATATCATTTTTCTTGTTTTTTTAGGGGAAGGAGAAATCATCGCAAGCAAGGTACATAAACTCAGATTTTCCTAATCAATCATATAAATGCAGAAAAGTAAATAATGAATAATGTATATCCATTTAGTTTTGATTTAAGAGGGAGCAAGAGTCCAGTTCAGATGTTAGTCTTTCATGGATGTGTGATTCATTAGTATATGAATAAAATTAGAAGGAACCTCATAACTGCTGGTGTGTTTTACAATCACAGCCAGTCATTAATATTCAAAATGGGTGACTTCTTTTGTCACAGTTGAATTGATGAGTTTTTCCTGCTGGTGTAGTGACAAGTCCCATCTGCCTTTGAGAGTGATAAGAGCATTGACGTAATTACTTTCTGTAAAGAACCAGACATGAGGAGGAAGTCCATACTTTTTCATTATCATGTACCTAATATTGTATAGCCCACCATAGCTCAGGTGTGGGTCTGGACATGAACCTCTGAGAGTCAAGTCGGATAGAAAAACTTACCCAAACTTGAAAGGTTGGGAAGTGAAAATCTAGCAACTTTGTTTTTGGGGACTCAGACTTTTTTATAGCAAAAACTTATCTCAGGAATGACTGGTTAAAGGAGACCCAGTTTCACAATTTCCTAGGTAAATTTACAATATTTGTTCTTAGAAATCTGCATACTTCTCTGTCAGAAAAACTTTTTACAACCACCTCTGGAGCCACAGATTATCCCGGGTCAGCGTTCACTGGTGAGCCAACAGATTCATACAATGAGTAATGATCCATATATATCTTTGATAGAAAAAGTCACTAAGTATATGTGAATATCACTTCCAGGGGATGGCCCTCTACAATATTGTTATGAATATTTTGTGAATTGATATTTATATGCAAAATATTTTTCATATATGAGAATAAGGTTAAAGTACAAGAAAAATTCCTTGGCAAATTTGAAAAGGACAAATTATTCAAAATATTCTGGGGCTGATTTTATACCAACTAGATTAAATTTGGGGTAGAATCTAAATTTCATGATATAAGCACTATTAGTGCTAATGCAGACATTATTGCCCTCAAAAAATAGATTTTTTGGAAATGGATTTCTAGTGCTCGTTTGAAAATTTGACTTAGGAAACTGAGAATTTCAATGATTAATATCCAGTTCCTAAGAAAATATAATTAAAGATTCTAGCCCTTGTGAACTAGTTCAGTTTTTTAAGATATTATAGTTCAGAGGAATTAGCTGTTTTGAAAATGGTATTGTATATGTATTACAGGGAATTTTTATGGCTGGAGCAGGAAGGCTCCCTGGACCAACTCCTTCATTTTACAGATGAGCAAACTGGTAAGGGTAATAACCCAAGATCAAAGAGATAGTAGGCATTAGAGTTGAAATTTAAATCTAGAGTCATGATTCTTTTTATTATATTTTCTTTGCTTTGTCCTAGCAATAACATTGGACAAAGTCTTGTGAAGAAAGAAAGGAAGAAGAACAAATTAATAGATTGATATAGTCGAATAACACTTCTTGGACAATCAGTCTTGATACATAGACATAACCAATATCACAACAGTTACATTCCTTCTGAATTAAATTTAAAAACTACCACTGAGTAGGTAAAAAGCTTTTATTAAATGTCCACAATATTCCAAGTGCTGGAAATACAAATACAAAAAATGTTTATAGTTTGCCCTCAAGGCACTTATATTTTATTAGGAGAGTGCAACATGTCCAATTATAAGTAAGGCCAAGACAATTCAAAAATCAGACACTGGCATAGGAGAAAGTTATAAAAATTGAAGCAGTTAGGGAAGGTCTCTTATGAGGTGGCATGTTGTTTAGAGCCTTGAAGGGAGTTCAGGATCCAGGAAGCAAGTCCATTGGTTTACTATCACACTCTTCTCTCATGACCCAGATCATGATTGGCTTGAAGATTTAAAACTATGGAGAAAGATTCAAAGTATTTGAGATTTAGTCTTGCTCGTCTAGGCTAAAGCAAACAAGTTACTTGTAATTTAGGTAAAATACCAATATTTCTTTTCCAGGGTATTGCAATGTTATTAAAAATAATCTGTGAGTTTGTGGTGAGATGTTATAAAAACATTGTCAATTCATGTGAGACATATGATGTAGTTTTCAATGTTAATGGAGAAAAGGCTTCTATGTTAATGAAAAGAAGGTTATGTGAACTTGAAATCAGTCTTGTAGATGTTCATTTAAAAAGCTTCAATCCTTATAAGTTCTCAGTGTAAGTAATCATATCATTTAGCATTTGGCATGCCATCTTTGGTATGATAAAAATAACAACACAGGAATACAGAGGGTTGAAGAACCAAGGTTATATAAAATAATAATTTCCCTTCAGGTATGTCTGCTCAGTTTCCTCTGCCCTAACCATCCCAGTCCCAGTAGATTTTAGCTTAGCTTATTCAGTCACCCTTTGTTCATCTCATCCATTTATAAGACCAGAAATACAGCGTTGAGACAAGAGGCAATGATGATTATCGTTACTACTTCCACTCTGTTTTGCTGGATTACTTAGGAACTATTAATCAATATATGAGACAAGAAGAATAGTAGTTTCCTTGCCATCTGGTCCATAACAATGCACTAAGTTGTCTTCCTGGTTCAAATACCTGCTCCAACATTTATTGGCATTTTAACCCTTGGCAAAGCCTTTCAAATCTGAGTTTCAATTTTTTTTTTTGTGTTAAAGGAGAGAGTTGGATTAAATAGCCTACAAATTGCCTCATAGCTTTATATCTATGTTCATGTAACTGCATAACAAACATTTTTAAAGTCTGGACAGGCAGTGTGCAATTAACAATGGACATATAAGGATAAAAATAAATAGTCACAGCCCTCAACAAATTTACATTTAACCAGGTGGGAAAGAGGGCAACATGAATAGTTATCCCTTCAGCATTGTGACTTAACTAATTGTAGTTTTGATATAAAGCAGGTCAGCATAAGAAATTAAATGGAAATTTTGTGGGGGTGGTTGAGGAAGCTGCAGACAGCACATGAAGACCAGCAAAAAATTCAGAAAAAAGTTTAGAAACTCAGAAATGCATAAAATTTATAAGGTAACTAAGTAAAAGTATAGGAGTATGAGAGGTTACCTGGGGGATCACATGTAATGTCTATATATTTTTTCTTTCATTGACATAATAATTCAGACTTCTTCTCTGGTATGAAGGGTTATGGTGGACTTGGAAAGTTTAACAGAGATTTTCTAGAGCCTGAAGGTACCTTGCCCCTACCCCTAATAATGTGGAAGGGATAACTGTACATATAAGTAAATGCAAAATATGTACAATGCAATTTCTAAAAGAAGCTTCAGATTTCCTGTGAAAAGAAATTTGTCAATACTACAAAAGTTTTGGAATTCCAAAAGGCACAGTGGATGTATAGGCAAGAAAGGGAAAGAATACATGTCATGGAAGTATAGAGTTGACATGGGTGGGTATGACTGAGAAGGATTTGTTGGAAAAATCAAAGGAGCAACTTTTTGGCAATCATTGCTCAGAAGCCTAGATACTATGTAGGTCCAAGGACAATAGAAATCATGTTCTTCACAGTAAAAAGAGGTAATGTTCATTTGATTAGTAATTACTGAGAAAGAAGTATAGTTATGAACACCAGTCATAAGTCTTGTCCTTGTTCTACCTGTAGCTTACAGTAGAGATGAGGGAAGTACTGGAACCTAGATGATTAGAGAAGGGTGTGAGACACTCATTCTTAAGTAGGCCTCACTTCAAGGATATGAGTAGATTATTTCCAAATTGGAAGCACATTGCATGCCTCCTAGTAGGGGTGTGTGTGTGTGTGTGTGTGTGTGTGTGTGTGTGTGTGTGTGTGTGTGTTGTTGGGGGTACAAAAGGGGAATTTGGCTGGTAAGGAAAATACTTTTTAAAGCTGAAATTATTTATTTATGCAAATTAATTTACTTTTTAAAATGTGACTAACATAGATGTATGAGTATTATCACTACAGAAAAATTAATCTTATGTTATGGTAGGTAATTTAACGTGCTGCAATTACCTGAATTTTGAAGCTTATAGAAATGCTATTTTTTATGTATAGTTTTTATGGTTTTTGGAACTTTGCAATTTTACCCCAGTCTCGCCTCCCTGCCCAGCACTACCCACCGAAGGTAATTTGAGAGTTTTACATTGCTTCCATGCTATATATTGATCAAAATTGAATGTGTTGAGAGAGCAATCATCGTTAAGGAAAAAATAAAATACAAGAAATAGCAAACTTATACAATAAGGGCAGCTAGATGGTGCAGTGGATAGAGCACTAGCCCTGGAGTCAGGAGTACCTGGGTTCAAATCCAGTCTCAGACACTTAATAATTACCTAGCTGTGTGGCCTTGGCCAAGCCACTTAACCCCCTTTGCTTTGCAAAAACCTAAAAAAAAATTACATAATAAGATACCTTTTCTTTAAAAAACAAATTAAAGTTAGGGGTGGCTAGGTGGCACAGTGAATAGAGCACCGGCCCCAGAGTCAGGAGTACCTGAGTTCAAATCCAGCCTCAGACACTTAATAATTACCTAGCTATGTGTTCTTGGGCAAGCCACTTAACCCAATCGCCTTGCAAAAAAATAAATCAAATAAAAGGTAATAGTCTTTGGTCTTTGTTTAAATTCCACAATACTTTCTTTGGATATAGATAGTATTCTCCATTGTACATACCCTAAAATTGTCCCTAATTGTTTCACTGATGAAATAAGCAAGTTCATTGAGCTTGATCATCACTCACATGTTGTTGTTAGGGTATACAATGTTCTTCTGATCATCTGGCTCAGCATCAGTACTTGCAAATCTTTCCACATTCCCTTGAATTCCCATCCCTCCTGGTTTCTAATAGAACAATAGTGTTCCATAACATACATATGCCACAATTTGTTCAGCCCATTCCCCAGTAGATGGACATTCAATCAATTTCCAGTTCTCTGCCACCACAAAAAGGGCTGCTATGAATGTTGTTGTGCAAGTGATGTTTTTACCCTTTTTCATGATCTCTTCATAGACTCAGTAGTGGTATTGCTAGATCAAAGGGTGTACACATTTTTATTGGCCTTTGGGTGTAATTTCAAATTGCTAACAGAAAGGTTGGATGAGTTCACAGCTCCACCAACAATGCATTAGTGCCTCAGATTTTCCACATCCCTTATAACATTGATCATTATCCTTTCTGGTCATATTGGCTAGTCTGGGATGTTTGAGGTGGTACCTCAGAGATGCTTTAATTGCATTTCTCTAAGAAGTATTGATTTAGGTCATTTTTTCATATAACTTTGGATCGCTTTGATTTCCTCATTTGTAAATTGCTTCTGCATATCCTTTGACCATTTGTCAATTGGGGAGTGTATATTTTTATAAATTTGACTCACTTCTCTATATATTTTAGAAATGAATCCTTTGTCAGAAATACTAGTTGTAAAAATTGTTTCCCAATTTACCATATTTCTTTTGATCTTGGTTATGGTGATTTGGTCTGTGCAAAAAGCTTTTTTATTTTAATATAATCAAAATTTTCTAGTTTGGTTTTTTAAAGAAAGATTTTATTTAATTTGAATTTTACAATTTTCCCCTAATCTTGCTTCCTTCCCCTACCTCACCTCCCACAGAAGGCAGTCTGTTAGTCTTTATATTGTTTCTATGGCATAAATTGATCTAAGTTGAATGTGATGAGAGAGAAAACATATCTTTAAGGAAGAAACATAAAGTATAAGAGATAGCAAAATTACATAATAAGATATCTAGTTTGTTTTTAATGATATTCTCCATCTCTTCCTTGGCCCTAAACTGCTTCCCTTTCCATAGATTTGACAAGTTAAGCTATTCTTTGATCTCCGAGTTTGTTTGTAATATTGTGTCTTATATCTAAATCTTGTACCATTTTGAAATTATCTTGGTATAGGGTGTGAGATGTTGGTCTAATCCAAGTTTCTGCCATACTAACCTGCAATTTTCTGAATAGTTTTATCAAAGAGAGAGTTTTTATCACAGAAGCTGGACTCTGAGTTAATCAAACAGCAGATTACTATAATCATTTCTTGCTATAGCTTTTGCATCTAATCGATTTCACTGATCCACTACTATATTTCTTAGCCAATACCAGACAGTTTCAATGACTAATGCTTTATAAAAAAAAAATTTGATCTGGTAGGGCTAAGCCACCTTCTTCATTAAATCCCTGGAAATTCTTGAGTTTTTATTTCTCCATATGAATTTTTTCTAACTCATTAAAGTAATTTGATTGGAATTTGGCTCAGTAGGGCACTAAATAAGTAGTTTAATTTAGGTAGGATTATAATTTTTATTATATTAACTTGGCCTAGCCATGAGCAGTTGATATGTGCCCATCTTTTAAAATATGATTTTTATTCATGAGAGAAGTGTTTTGTACTTGTTTTCATAGAGATTCTGAGTGTGCCTTGGTAGGTAGACTCCCAAGTATTTTATATTGTCTGAAATTACTTTGAATGGCATTTCTCTTTCTAGCTCTTGCTACTGTATCTTGCTAGTAATATATATATATATATATATATATATATATATATATATATATATATATATATATATATATATGGAGGATTTATGAGGGTTTATTTTATGTGACTTTGCCAAAATTGCTTATTGTTTCTACTAGGTTTTAGATGATTTTTTTAGGATTCTCTTTGATATAACATCATGTCATGTGCAAAAAAGTGAGAGTTTTGTTTCTTCCTTCCCAATTACAATTCCTTCAATTTCTTTTTCTTCTATTATTGCTGAAGTTAACATTTCTAACACAATATTGAATAGTAGTGGTGATAATGGGCATCCTTGTTTCACTGCTGTTATTATTGGAAATGCCTCTAGTTTATCCCCATTTCATATAATGCTTGATGATGGTTTCAGATAGATACTGCTTATCATTCTAAGGAACAATCAACTTATTCCTAGGTTCTCTAGCATTTTTAGTAGGAATGGGTGCTATACTTTGCCCAAGGTTTTTTCAGCATCTATTGATATAATCATATGATTTCTGATAGGTTTGTTATTGATTTAGTTAATTAAACTAAAAGTTTTCCTAATATTGAACAAACCCTACATTCCTGGGCTAAATCTTGCTTGGTCATAGTGTATTATCCTAGTGATAACTTGCTGTAATCAATTTGCTAAGATTTTATTTAAGATTTTTGCATCTATATTCATTAGGGAGATAGGTCTACAATTTTCTTTTTCTGTTTTGAATCTTCCTGGTTTAGATATCAGCGCCATATTGTTGCCATAGAAAGAGTTAGGCAGAGTTCCTTCCTCACCTATTTTGCCAAAGGGTTTATATAGAATTGAAGCCTTAAATGTTCCTTAAATGTTTGATAGAATTCACATTTGAATGCATCTGGCCCTGGAGATTTTTTCTTAGTGAGTTCAATAATGGCTTGTTGAATATTTCTTTTTCTGAGACAGGTTTATTTAAGTATTTAATTTCCTCTTCCCTTTAACATAGGCAATTTATATTTCTATGAATATTCAGCCATTTCACTTAGATTATCAAATTTATTAGAATACATTTGAGCAAAATAATTCCTCATTGTTGCTTTAATTTCTTGCTCATTGGTGGTAAGGTCACCTTTTGTCATTTTTGATACTGGTAATTTGGTTTTCTACTTTTTTAAATCAAATTATCCAGAGGTTTATCAATTTTATTGGTTTTTACACTAAAGCAAATCTTGGTTTTATTTATTAATTCAATAGTTTGCTTGTTTTTGATTTCATTAATTTCTCCTTTAATTTTTAGAATTTCTAATTTGGAATTTATTTAAGGGTTTTTAATTTGTTCTTTCTCTAATTTTTTAGTTCGTTGATTTCCTCTTTCTCCAATTTATTCATGTAGACATTTAAAGATATGATATATTCTTAGACAACTGCCTTGGCTATATCCCATGTGTTTTGCTATGTTGTCTTGCTATTCTCATTATCTAGGACGAAATCACTAATACTTTCTTTAAATTGTTTTTTAATGCACTCAATCTTTAGTATGAGATTATATATTTTCCAATTAGTTTTAGGATTTATGTCTCCCTATACCATTATTACATGTGATTTTTAATGCATTTTGATTTGAGAAGGATGTATTCATTATTTCTGCCTTTCTGCATTTGATTTTAATTTATGCTCTAATGCTTCGGTAATTTTTGTGTGTCATGTATTGTAGGAAAAAAAGTATATTGTTTTTATCCCCATTCAATTCTCTCCAAAGATCTACCATGCCTTGATTTTCTGACAATCTATTTACCTCCTTAGCTTTGGTCTTGCTTATTATATGGTCAAATTTATCTAAATCTAAGAACAGGAGGTTGAGGTCTCTTACCAGTAGAGTTTTGTTGTCTATGTCTTCCTGTAGCTTATTCAACTTCTCCTCTGAGAATTTGAAGGCTATACAGCTTGGTGCATACATATTTAGTATTGAAACTGCTTCATTGTCTTTGGTAGTTTTTAGAAGGATATAGTTTCCTTTCTAATCTCTTTTAACAGGATCTATTTTTGCAGCTGCTTTGTCTGAGATAAAGATTGCTACCCCTGCTTTTTCACTTCAACCGAAGCAAAATATATTTTGTTCCAACCTTTTACCTTCATTCTATATGTATCTTTCTGCTTCAAATGAGTTTCTTGCAAGCAGCATATTGTAGGATTCTGGTATTTAATCCAGTCTGCTATTCGCTTGTTTTTTATGTGAGAATTCATCCCATTCACATTTAAAGTTATAATTATTAACCCTTTATTGCCCACCATGCTATCTTTGATGTTTATATCTTCCCTTTTTTTCACTTTATCCACATTCCCCTATATTTTATTTCTGCATATCACCACCTTCAGTGTCTTTTCCCCCTTGTATCTAACCTCTCCTCCCCTTTCTTTCCCCTTTCCTTTTCCCCCTTCTTCCTTCTGTTAGTTCCTCTTTTCCTCCCCCTCCCCCTTTCCACTTTTAACACTTGAATTACCTTTCTAAACTTAACTGAATGTGAGTATGTTAACTTTAGGCCTAATATGATGAGAGTAAGATTCACACAGTTCTCACGTCTTCCTTTCTTACCCACTATTGCAATAGGTCCTTTGCACCTCTTTATTAATGTGTTTTATCCCATTCAATCTCCTCCATCCTCCTGTCTCTTGAAAGTCTCACCCCCTTTTTTAAAGAGATATTGTTTTTAAATCATTCTATCAGAATCACAGATAAGTCATGAGTGTCCATCACTTCTGGTAAGTATATTCTTTCTAATAGAGTTACAATTCTTGAAAGTTATGAGAATCTTTCTCCCAGGTGGGGATATAGCAGTTCATCTTATTGGAAAGCAATTTACTCTTTTGCCCCTATTTTTTAAACCTTTTCATGTGTTTCTTGAGTCTCCTGATTGATGTCAAAATTTTCTATTTAGCTCTGGTCTTTTAATCAGGAAATATTGGAAGTCTCCTATTTCATTAATTATTCATCTTTTGATCTGTAACAGAAGGCTCAGTTTTACCCAGATAGTGAATTCTTGGCTGCATTCCAAGCTCCCTTGCTCTTGGAATATCACATTCCAGGCTCTTTGATTCCTTAATGTTGATACAGCCAGGTTCTGGGTAAACCATTCTGTAGCTCTTTGGTATCTAAATTGTTTCTTTCTGATTGCTTGCAGGACTTTCTCTTTTATCTTATGGTTCTGGAATTTGGTCACAATATCCCTTGGTGTTTTAATTTTGTGATTCCTTTCCAGAGGGGATCAATGTATTCTTTCAATAACTATTTTGTCCTCTAATTTGATGATATCAGGGCAGTTTTCCATCACTAAATCCTGTAATTTTGCATCCAGGCTTTTTTTTCACTTCAATGTTTATAGGAAACCCAGTGATTCTTAAGTTGTCTTTCCTGGATCTATTGTTGACTTCAGTGATTTTGCCTATGAGGTATTTTACATTTTTTTCTATTTTTTATTTTTTGGTTTTGTTTAGCAGATTCTTATTGTCTCATGAAGTCATTAGTTTCCACAGATTCCATTCATTTTTTTAGAAAATAATTTTTCTGGGGGGCAGCTAGGTGGCATAGTGGATAAAGCAATGGCTCTGGAGTCAGGAGTACGTGGGTTCAAATCCACTCTCAGACACTTAATAATTACCTAGCTGTGTGGCCTTGGGCAAGCCACTTAACCCTGTTTGCCTTGCAAAAACCTAAAAAAAAATAATTGCCTTCATTTTCCTTTTGCAACTCATTTTCCAATTGGTCCATTCCATTTTTGAAGGACTTTTCCATTTGGCCAGTTGTAGTTTTGAGATAATTATTTTCTTTTTTTATTTACCAAATTGAGGATTTGAGAGAATTATTGTTTTTGTATTTGTCCAATTGTATTTTGCAAGGATTTGTTTTCTTGAAGTGAGATGTTAATTTTCTCTTGCAAGGTGTTAATTTCCTCTTGAATTTCTTTTCCCAATTTTTTCAATTGATTTTTAAACTCCTTCCTGATTTTTTTTCTAGGTAGTCTTGCTGGGCTGGAGACCAAGTCATATTCTCCTCAGAAGTTCTAGATCTCTTTGGCTTAGGATCTTTGTCTTCAAAGTAGTTTTCAGTGGGCCCCCCCTTTCTTCTGTTATTTCTTCATTTTCCTGGGATCTTGTGTTGGGGGAGGAGCTCATTCTCAGACCTTTGGTTTTGAAAACCCTAGACACTTTGCTGACTGGATTTAGTAACTCCAAGTGGTCCAGCAAGTAAAGGTGCGGGTTGCTTTCCCTGGAGTGTCTATGGCCTTCTCCCTAGGCCTGGAGTGGGTGAGGGGCATAGCAGGGTCTGAATTATCCTTGAACAATATGGGCTGTGCCCTGGGGCAAGGTAGTTAATGTCCCTATCCAGCTAAGGGAGCTCTGTTGCCCACACCTGAGCCAGGGGCTGGAGGGGGGCAGTTACAGTGTTGGTTCTGGGAAGAGGGCTTAGCTGAAAGTATGGAGCTTAAGACCCCAAGGCAAGAATATTGATTCCCCCCCCCCCCACTCTGTAATAATCCATGCTGGAACTCACCCTCCAGCACAGCTGGGACTCTTCAGACTTCCACTCCCACAGTGAAAGCCTCCATGGCTAAGGCTGGTTCTCTGGCTTCACCCTGCTACTGTCCCTGGGCTGGCTTTCTGCTCTCTGCCCCTGGCATCTTGTTGGTAGAGTTTCTTCTCCTAGCTTTCTGTTAAGAGGCTTCTTTGATATTATTTCTGAGGGGAAACCAGGAGACCTTAGCACAGTGCCTGGCTTCTCTCAGTCATCTTGACCAGAAGTTGCCAAAATGTTATTTCTAATGAATGTCAAAGGTGATGACAGGAGAACGGTAATTTGAGCTGCATTGCTCAGAGGAGATCAGCATCACTGACCAGTGATGAAAAAGGTTCATGAATTGTTATTCATTCTTTGGGAAAGCAATAAGGTAACTTTTTAAAAAAATGCCTATATCTATACTCATTGAATTTGGTTGGAAACCTTCAACATGAAGCTCAAAAGCTGCCAGTGAAAAACTGCATACAATTTAACAGTTTTTACAAGTGAATTCATTCCTTATCTTTATCATGTCTGCATCGGGTCAATCCCATTTAGCTTCTTAAATCTGACCATAAACTTAAAAGAAAAGAGGCTGTTTCATTCTAACACTCTCTTTATACTTTATTAATGTTAAAATGGAAAGTTATTTTTCACTATAGGGATAGTCCTCAGTAATCAAAATTAATTGAATTGGCCTATTAACCCATTCCTCTCTTGGCTTTTTAATTGCTCTGAAAACTCCTTATCAATTTAAAAATATTTATCCTTTCTCCAAAGTTTATCCCCTTAATTTTGTTTGATTAGAGATTAGTGAAATAAAGAAATTTGCATAAATGTACATACACACATATATATACATGCATAATTGAAGATTGTGAATTGTTCACAACGTATTCAATGTTCACATTGAATATGTGAACCAAGCTATAAATACAAGGTTGGGAAGCAACTAAGCCAAATCAGTCATTCAATTATTCCACCCCTCTTAAAGTACATAACAAACTGTGATAGCTTGATACTTTAATCATGGGAGAACATCTCTGTTGAATAAATTAGCCGAAGTCTTTAGATAAGATGTTAAAATTTCTTGATCAGTTAGATTTCTCTAAAAGTCAATGGATGAAATAGAGTAATGTGGCAGAGAAATATTAAGAAGCTGGGGTTTCTTTGTTTTGTTTTGACTTTGTTTTTGATACTTGGCCACATCCTATGGCACTCATATAAGACTAGCTTTAAAAAAAATAATTTGAGGTTAGACATTTGAAGAAGGAATTGAATAAATAATTATTAAGCATCTACAACATACCCAACATTATGCTAATTTTTTGACATGTTTCCTCTCTTTTGATCCTCACTGCAACTTTTTTGAGTATCTGAGAGCCTGGAAGTAGAAATACTCACTCCTGAAAAATAATTGTTTTGGAGCAGGTAATACTGCTCTAATTTAGTGCATTAGCCCCAACTTTTCCTTCGCTCCCATCTCCCAAGGAAGTCTGTCTCTGTGGGTCAAAGAAGCTGTATCTTTCATCATTAATATTCATCATCCTTCCAGTGCTAGTTAGAATTCACAAAGTAATTCCTCAGTCTGTGTTACATAAGTAGCAGCATTCCCATGACAGCAATGGACCAGTTGTTGTATCTGTATCTCTGGAGATGCATGAAGCAAATGATTTTCAAGATAATACAAGGAACCTAGCAGATAGTTATGGTATACTAATAGAGAACTTCATGAAGAGGATAAATGGTCTTAAAAGTATCCAGAAGTTAGGTTTTCCCTTTTTCACATTTACTCTTTTTTTTTTAGGTTTTTGCAAGGCAAATGGGGTTAAGTGGCTTGCCCAAGGCCACACAGCTAGGTAATTATTAAGTATCTGAGACCAGATCTGAACCCAGGTATTCCTGATTCCAGGGTGGGTGTTTTATCCACTGTGCCACCTAGCCGCCCCCCACATTTACTTTTGAAGTTTGAGACTACTTTTCTCTGGACTTTGTACTGATGGGAAAGACAGACTTTGGGAGGAGATTTTACCAGATATTTTTATTAAATAGGCTTCATAAATTCCACTTTCTATAAGTCTGGTTAACTGATGTCAAATAATGATCTGTGTTGAGGAAACTCAGTGGTGGCAGCTCATATTATAGCATTAGAAAGAACAACCCCTTTCCCTCTATGTTCAGAACTTTGATAATAACTGAATAAATTGCAATACACAAACAAAACATATTTCAGACCATCTAACAGAGAAATGATAGATTCAGGAGGTAGACTGCAAGATAGATAAATGGATGATGGATGATAGAGAGATAAGAGAGATGGATAGAGAGATAGATAAATTAAGACATATCCATAGACATATATATTAGACAGCAATTTTGTTTGCCTATACTATTTATAAAAACTTTGTTTCTATTTTTCAATAGGGAAGGGGAAGGCTGGAAGGAAAAATTGATTGTTGTTATTTTTTATGCCCAAACTCCACAAATTTACCCCAAAATCCTGAAGTGAGAAAAAAGATTTAATATTCACCTTCTGGGAGCCTATTTTCCTGGTTCTAGTGAGAGATGACAAAGTAACTCCTCAGTCTATGCTACATAAGTACTAGTTAAAAGCTAGGGTGGCTTAAAGAAATTGAGAATATTTAGCTTAGAGAGAAGAAGACTTAGGGAGGGTGGATATTTTAAAATCTCTGTAGGTCTATTGTGGGGGGGGGAAACACCTTTGATTTGTTATACTTTGTCCCAGAAAGCATAAAAAGGATCAACATATCAAATTGTAGAAAGTAATTTATAGATATAATGTAAGGAATAAAAAGCATATGTACATATTATATATAATATACAGTCATATATACACATATATAAATACATACATATAATGTGTGCATAAATATATGTTTACAATGATAGCACATTTATATAGAACTTCATGCTTTATGGAATCATTTCCTCACACAGTTATGATGAGTTTGATTTCTCTACAAGATTGAAAGTCACATTTTCTGCCTCTATTATGGAAACTGTCTTTTTAAGAAAATAAACACCCCTTCAAGAGAATAACCTGCCCTAAGAAATAGTGGGTACCTTTCACTAGAGTTTTCCCCATGGAATATTGGATAACCATTTGTGGAAGGCAATGTAGATGGGATTCTGGCACAGATGCAGATTCAACTATCAGAACTCTGAGTTGTCTTCAAACTCTGAGAGTCTGTAATTCATGTTCTAAAAAGTTGAACGTTCAGTGCAAATAAAATAAAACTAGAATAACATTTGTTCTTCAAATCATTTTTTTAATCAGAGAGATCTAATTCATCATTGACTCATCTGAATTAAAAATCTTTGAGAATAAAACATTCAGTTTCTTTGATAATTATTTACACACACATGCGCGCGCACACACACACACACACACACACACACACACACACACACACACACACACACACACATACACACACCCTTTGAATTGGAATAAGTGACTCCATAGTCGGTAGATCAGTAGAAAAGCTTGGATTTCTCTGAGTACCTGAATTGAAAATCTGGATCAGTTCCTTATGCAGCCATGACTCTTTCCACATACAATTTAATCTCTCTGATTCTCATTTTTCTCACCTGTAACAAAGAGATAAAGCTTGTACTACCCAAATCACAAGTTTTTGGTGAAATATTCTTTAAACTTTAAGTAGCTAATTAAGGCAAAGTCATAGAATGAACTGGCACATTTCTTTGAATTACAAAGAATGTAATAGTTTGGTGGAAAACCTATGGCTCTGCTTATAATAAAGACTGAGTTATCACAAAAAGAAATCACCTAAGAAGAAATCATAATTTGTCTATCTTGTAATATAGATGAGTATATTCCTATAGAAAAAATTTATGAGCTTCCTATGAATAGACATTTAAATTTAGAATGATAGGTGCTACTTAAGAAAAATTGTTAGTCTAATCTCAGTTTTCTTAACAGTTTAATAAAGTGCAATAAAAGTTATTATTTGGTATGAATTAGAAGTTAAACTAGAATTTCTGAGTTAAAATGGAATTAACATATATATGGAGAAAATAAATAAGTTAATAGAATTGCTATCAATGAAAGAATCTAAATTGAAAGGGACTTGCCCCTTAAGTCATTTATTCTAACCATACCTCAAAGAATCAATCTATACTTCTTATTTTGATAATTTAGTTGCTTCCATCATTTTATAACATCAGACTCAGCAATTTAACGTTGGGAGCAATTTTACTCTTAATTTAAACATAAAAGTAAAGACCCTAAAGATGCCACATAAGCATTGGTTGGAGATATTGGAAATATTTAACCTGGAAAAGAGAAGACTTAACAAAGAGGGGAATGACAGTAGTTTACAAAAATATTTTCCTGGAAGGAGGAAAAGAGTTATTTTCATTAAGCCTATGAAAAAATTTAAAAATAAACAGACTAAAATTATGGAGAGTCAGATCTCCATCTTTCTTATAGAATTATAAAAATACAGAATCAAATGCTTCAACATATATTTGCTCAAATCTCTCACTGAAGATCTTCAAAGACTAGAAAGTGTTTGGGTTGGGCTAGATGAGTTCTAGAGTTTCTTCCTAATGCTGAGATTCTGTATTTATGAGAATGCATTGATTTAAAACCAAAACAAACAAAAAATAATATTCTGTAATTCAAACTCTTCATTAATTCATTTGGACTCTCACCCTAATTTGCATGAATTAGTGATATTTTATAAAATGTATGACTGCAAAACTATTTACAACTTCCATAACAGCTATATTGGAATTCTAATACACTCTTAAATCATGTAGCAATTAACGTTCTCCTATGCTAAATGCCCTAGACCATCATGCAATATTAAGGGTAAGGCATAGTACACATACAACATCCTAATGTGGTAATTTGATCTCTGTTAAATTATTTATAGCCCATTCCCTTCAAAACAGGAGTTAATGATAAGCAAGGCTCCCCCTGTTTGATTTATTGTTTTATATTAATGAATCCATACACTTGCTTACTGTTCTGCATGCTTAAGGGCCTGCTACTGATTTATAGAGGGTTTCACTCCTATATTTTATATGACAAAATTAGGAATAATAGGAATTTCTCACAAAGTTAATGTGATAGCATTACAAACAGATTGACAGGGAGATATTGAAATAATGGATTTTGTATGTGTATCTTCTTTAATATACGATTGAATCTTGATATTTCAAAAGTTAAGCTATTCAACACATCAACGCATTTAATTTCTGGAGTGAATTGAATGAACATTTTGTAAAAACATCAATAATTGCTACCATTGCTAACTAGCATGCTTGGAGGGTAATGCATGTATCTGTGTAAGATAAATATGAGTAAAGACATTATATATCGATATATATATATATATTATAATACACATATATGTGTGTTTACATATACACAAGTATACAAAGACAATCATCTAGAGCTATATCGACATATGTCACATATATAAATAATTTATATACTACAGAGACTGTCAGAGATCCACAGATCTACATAGGCTAAGTGATACGGTATTCAGAATGCCTGAAGACAGGAAAACTCTTCTTTCTGAGTTCCGATCTGTCCTTTGACATTTACTAAATATGTGATCCTGGGCAAGTTACTTAACCCTATTTTGCCCCAGTTTCCTCATCTGTAAAATGAGCTGAAAAGAAACTGGCAAATCACTCCAGTATCTTTGAGAAGCAAAGCCCAAAATGGGGTAATAAATAACATGATACAACTGAACAAAATGCATATATCCTCATATATGCACATATTTACATCTCTATAAATACATTTTTCTTCTCATTACTAACTCAACATTTTTAATCCTCAAGATAAAATTCAAGTACTACTCCCCTTTGAGAAAACTTTTACTTCTAGTGCTATTGTTTTTGCTCTTTCCCACTTCATTTTCTTTGTATTAATGTTCTATTCCTTTGTACTTCTACCCCCACCATTCCCTTAATTTCTACTGTAAGAATGCAAGCATCCTGAAGACCAGTACTGTCTCATTTTAAGTCTTTGTAAGGACCAAGTTCTCAGATCTCATTATTTAATAAATTTTAATTGAATTAATTTGCAAAATTGCTACCAAAATTAATTAAAGTAATTAGTTCACCCAGTTTATGAAGGGAAGCATTTTTGGTTATATTTTGTCTTGCTTTTTGGGGGGGTATCATCTGTACTGATAACAGTCTGAGCAGTAATACATACTGGCTTTATAACTTTGTGCAAGTTGCTTCATCTCCAAGGGGTCAGCACATACATTAAAGTAAAAACCATTTTTATCTCTCTATCCATAGTTTTCCATTTTCTTCTGACAAGGAAGCTTCAAATTATTAGTTGTAGAGAAAGTGCCAAAGTATGGGTAAACATAACCTTACCCAGGAGTTTCTCATACCAGTGAAATCACAAGTCTTATCACTATACCTAGCCCATATCATTTGAAATATTACTTTAACACCGAGTACGGTTTGCTTCTTGGTAATATAGAATAATTTAAAACTTGGATCAATTATATGACTTGTTTATTTTAGGAGGAAAATCCATTTGATTTTTATAAAAGCACCTGTCTGAGGTTTTCCAATTTGGCTATATTCCAGGAAAATTCTGATATGTTAACATTAGTCATTCTTAATATCTATTCAGGAAAGTAGCATGGAAATAAGCATTTATTGACTTTTAAATACCAGACTTTGTGGTAAGTACTTTATAAACATTATCTCATTTAATCCTAACAACAGCCCCAGGAGGTAAGTGCTATTTTAATATCAATTTAAATTAAGAAAATTGAGGCAGACAGAAGTTAAGTGACTTGCCCAGGATCACACAGAAAGTAAGGGTTTGAGGTCAGATTCAGACTCAGATCTTCCCAACTCTAGTACAGGGAATCTATTCAGAACTCCTCTTCCCTACCCAACCCACTTATCTGCTAAAAATGTCTACTCATGCAAATGTCCAGGACTGTTGTATCATAAATCATAAATATGTTTATGCTACTGACATTGAGGTTGCAGAAAAAGTTGTATTTTATCTCTTCTTCATGAAAACTAGAATGAAATAGTTGTGGCCTGGGGTTTTAATGGCCTATCAAAATGCAAGGCTGCATATCTCTATCCCTCAGATAATCAGGAGGACTTGAGTTCAATTCAGTCTCAGATATTAGACACTAACTGTGTGACCCTGGATAAGTTAACCCTGATTGCCTCCCATCCAGGACTATCTCCAGTAGTCTTGATTCATATCTGGCCATTGGACCCAGATAGTTCCAGAAAAGAAAATAAGACTGGTGACTTTATACAGCACACCCTCACTTAAATACCATTTATGTTTTTCTCATGGCATCACTTCCCTGACGTCATGGTATTCTTCAAGAATGAAAGACAAACAATGGTTTTTTAGACTAATAAAGATTAGTTTCATCATATAGAGAATAAATAGTAAAGGATTAAGAATTTTCATTGTTTCTGTAGCATTGGCAATGGTTAAAATTTATTATTTTTGTCTTTGGCACAGTCCTTGCTTTCTGTCTATCCACCCCCTTCTCATCACAGCCTGAGCCAAGATGTCCTGAAAAATAGTATAATTTCTCAGCCACATGTTATCTGCTCAAGTGGAAAATCCCTTTTATTCAAGTTCTTAAAACATAAGATTGATATATTCAACTTAACCCCACATTTCAGGCATATCTAAAGTAAGTGCACTAATGGAAGGTATACGGCCATGATTTTTTATATATCTTCCAACTAGTGATATTTTGAATGTGTCTATTTACAAAGTATAATTTATTTTTCCCCTGGTGCTTTTAATTTCTTATTTTTTAAATTTCATTTTTTCTAATTACATGTAAAAATAACTTTCAGCATTCATTTTGAGCTTCTGAGTTTTCTGCTTGCCTCCCCTCCTCCATCCTCATGATAGTGAGTAATCTAATATAGATTCTATATATACAATCATATTTAATATCAGTGGTAAGTTAACTGGTTTGGAAGTTAGAGGACATGACTTCAAATTGTCTCTTTGTCACTTCCCATTTTTTTTCAGGTTTTTTTGCAAGGCATTGGGGTTAAGTGTCTTGCCCAAGGCCACACCATTAGGTAATTATTAAGTGGCTGAGGCCAGATTTTTACTCAGGTACTCCTGACTCCAGGGCCAGTGCTCTATGCACTAGGCCACCTAGCTGCCCCACCCATTTGGTTTTGACAAAATGCCTTAGCATTTGGAAGTCTCAGGTTACTCACTGGTTTTAAAAGATTGACTCTAAATTTATTTCCAACTGTAAGTCCCTGATATTTCAATATTTCAGATAAAAATAAACCCTTTGATGGCATAAAAATTTAATTCCCACCAAATAGAAGTACATCCACATCATTATTTTTAATTAAGTTTTGACTAGCTGTGCACAAAGGGAGTTCAATGATATGCAAACAAATCAATTTTCATTCAGGTTAGATACTGAATTGGCAAGAACAGATGAAAAGAAAGTTGTTTATAAAAGAAAATAGAAGCAACTGGGATTGAATTAATGTTTTTTTTAATTAATTAATTAATTAATTTTGAATTTTGCGATTTCCCACCCCAATCTCATTTCCCTACCCCCCACTCCAGAGAAGGCAGTCTGTTATGTTTCCATGGCATACACTGATCTAAATTGAATGTGATGAAAGCATATCCTTAAGGAAAAAAAAATAAAGTATAAGAGATAGCAAAATTGCATAATGAGATAACTTTTTTTTTAATTAAAGATCTTAGATCTTTGTTCAAACTCCACAATTCTTTCTCTAGATACAGATGATATTCTCCATCACAAATATCCCCAAATTATGCCTGATTGTGGCACTGATGGAATGAGCAAGTCCATTAAATTTGATCATCACCCCCATGTTGCTATTAGGGTGTACAATGTTCTTCTGGTTCTGCTCATCTCAGTCAGCATCAGTTCAGACAAATCCTTCCAGGCTTCCCTGAATTCCCATCCCGCCTGGTTTCTAATAGAACAATAGTGTTCCATCACATACATGTACCACAGTTTATTAAACCATTCCCCAATTGATGAACATTTTCTCAATTTCCAATTCTTTGCCACCACAAACAAGGCTGCTATGAATATTTTTGTCCAAGTGATGTTTTTACCCTTTTTCATAATCTCTTCAGTGTTTAGACCCAGTAGTGGTATTCCTGGATCAAAGGAAATGCACATTTTTGTTGCCCTTTGGGCATATGAATTAATGTTTTTAATAAATGTTATATGGCAATATTATTGTCCCTGAACAATATTAAAGGATAATAATTTGATTCAAATTTCTAAATATTGTAATTCTCTATAGATTTAAAAATAGTATTTCAGAATCATTGTTTGAAACTTAAAACAAAATGACCTCTTGTTTACAGTTCTTAATGAAAGAGATTATATTGTTAACATCCCTTTGGGTTTTTCTCCCTATCACAGAATCCCCAGTATTAACTAAGGCATTGGTCCCAGATTTCGCTACTTGAAATGGAACCCATAACTCTAGGAGCCTGACCTTTCTAGAAAGAAATATATTTGAATAATACCAAAGCTGTTCTGAGCTGGCCAAATTGTGAATGGAAGAGAAAAGTCTGATAAAAGCCACATGACCAAAGAAAGTAGGCTATAAAAATAGAAAGAACAAAAAGTGAGGATAAAAGATTGCCAGAGAAAACTTAGAGGTTGAGAAATGGGAAGGTAGCTCACTGTGGTAATGGAGAACTTACAAAATGTCTTGCCTCAGTGAGATGCCTCACAATATATTTTTTTACCTCAAAATGATTAGCCATGGATAATGACACTAATATAAGCAGGAATGTGTTAGGCCAAAAGACTTTAAAAAATGCAAACAATTCGGATTTCCAGTTTGTTCAAAAGAGACACTTGCTTAGAAGAGCCAAAGGCATTTTATAAAGCATAATTAGTAATTTTTAGATAATAATTACTCTCAAAGAAGAAGTTGTTGATGCTGTGGAATGTAAATATTTCAAACGCCATTCTTTTAAAATATGCAATGGGTGCAGGTAAATAGTTGTGGAGATAGCATGGCAATGTTTTAAACAAGATTTCTGGCTTAGAAAATTAGAATCAATTAATTCTGTGTCAATTGTCAAAAATTGAAATGTATACATATCAGTACAGACAAAATCTTTTCACTTTATTCATGTCTTAGAGTGCTAGAGTTGAAAGGGATAGAGTTCATCTAATCTTACTGTCATGACATAGTTGATGAAACTTGAGCTCAGAGAGATCAATTCAGCCATGGCTATTCATTGAATAAAGTTTAATCTCCTTTAATCAGTAACAAAGATTATCTACAACATGATGTAGATAGCATGAAAGAAAGTATAAAAAGATAGTCTATTGCTAGACAGTTATATAGTACAGTGAATAGAGAGATGGGCCAAGGGTCAGGAGGACCTGAGTTCAAATGCAATCTTAGTCACTTACTAGCTATGTGACCCTTGTCCTCCTCCGTAAAATGGAAATAATTATAGCACCCACTACCCAGGTTTTTTCTAAGATAATATCTGAAAAGCACTTTGCACTTAAATGTTATTGCTATTATTAGTATTGTCATCATCATCATTATTATTTATTACTATTTTAAGAAGGTATTTAATGTGAATAGATGAGATTAAAGTGTGCTTAGTCTGTAGCCACTGAAAAGTTTTGAGCAGATCCTATGTGGAAGAGAGAATGCATTGAAAAATGATAAACTGACACAGTGAGCTAGGGGTGAACCCAAGTTCTTGTGCTAGAAAAATCAAGTTGATTGGCTATGTGTGCAATGGAAAAAATGTTGGAATTGAAGTAGGAGGACTTAGATTTGAATTGAGGCAGTAACTTATAAATTGCTCCAATTTGGGCATTTGACTTTATTCATCTGTGCTCCAATCCCTCATGAGTAAACAAGGCAACTGGACTAGATTGCTCTCAATTTAGCATCCTAAGATTTGTGAACACATCATTCTTAGATGCCCTCTCTATTCCAGGCCAGAATAAGCCAGAAACTGTCAAAGAGAAGGAGTAGTTTAAAGGAGCATGATACAGGATAGATTTTAGATAGCAAATAGAATCAGGGGAGTGTGAGACCCTCGGAGGAAGAATATCCAGAAAGAGATATTCATTTTTATTAGATGACAACTGCTCACATTTAAGGATTTTTTTTAAAAAGGTAATTGGTTTCTATCATTAGAAGGTCATTGACCTTTCAGATAACCGTGTAACTAAAGTGATGAGATCAGAAAAAAGATTGTAAATCTGAGGAGTTTGTATCAATGATATGGAGGCCAGTGATCAGAAGTGATAAACCAGTACAAGAAGAGTTCCCCATCTGGTGCATGAGAAGTTCAATTTCTGAATTCTACGGGAACAGGAGCAACTGACAGTTCAGTCACTTATTGTCACCCAGTTCCAAGTTACAAATCCTGGAAGACTGAGAAGACAACATAAGCCTAAAGGTGACACTCCATGGTCAGTAATGCCAGACCCTAGATTTTGCTCCTAGAAAAGAAGATGTTCAGAAGCAAGCAAAAACACTGTGATCAGATCTCAGGAGCTCAATCTCATGTCTTGATTCTAGCTTCTAGCATTCAGTTCAATATGAAGACAGCTACAAAATAACTAGGATGAGAATCCTAGACCAAAGGAAAGTCTGAAGTTCTTTTACTCAAAATCAGAGGCTTTTCACCCCCTTGATAGTAAGTCCAGTATCAATGTATTGGAAGTCCAGACTGAACAAGCTCCAAAATCTCTTCTCAGACCCATTCTCAGGTCAGAAATATACAGAGCTCATACTCATTAAAGAAGTGGAAAGGAAAAGGGAAAAGGAAGAAGAAGGATTTAGAGGGAAGGTTGATTTAGGGAAGGATTAGTACTAAGAAAAGCAAACTCTAAAATCTACAAAAATCCTGATTTTGGTAGCAAGAAATTAGAAACTGAAGAGGGTGCATATCACTTGGGAATGACTGAACTAGATAACATTTACATAAGTGTATTGGTATATTATCGTGCTGCAAAAAATGATGGAGGAGATGATTTCAGAGAAACCCAAGAAAGCATTTATGGACAGATGCAGACTCAAACAATTATGATTAGTAGAATAATTTCTCCAGTGAAAACAATATTGTAGCACTTTTGAATGGCATAAGAATTCTAATTTGTTTAATGATCAGTGAGAGGACTAAAGAAACCTACTATCCATCTTTAATATATTCTTATAGTAAAGTAAAAGACAGGATAAAGAGATAGACAAATAGAAAGTTAAAGATAAATAATAGTTACAAATTTCAAATAATATATTTTACATTAATGTACAGTATAGAAATTAAATGTAAACATATTCATTAAATATGTAAACATCTATGAATTAATATACAAAGTTTATATATTCTACATTTGTTAATGGATGTATATGTATACATTTATTTACACATTATATTTCCTGCATTTGTCCCAGATTAATATACATATATGTATAATATGAATATAATATAATACACATATATGTCTAATATACATATATGTATATATGCATTGCAGTAACATGCACACATATAATTTGGCATGGCTAATGGCCATATTTTGCTAGATTATACATGTTTGTAAAAGTAGTGAGTTTTGGGGCAGCTAGGTGGCGTAGTGCATAAAGCACCAGCCTTGGAGTCAGGTTAAAATCCGGTCTCAGACACTTAATAATTACCTAGCTGTGTGGCCTTGGGCAAGCCACTTGACCTCATTTGCCTTGCAAAACACCTAAAAAAAAACAAAAAAAATCAAGTAGAAGTATTAGGGAAAGAAATGTGATGTATGCAAGAGAGACTGACTGAAAAAGTAGTGAGTTTTTCTTTCCATTTTCATTGGGCTAAGGGGGAGACAAATAAAAGTTTGGTCCTGCAGGACCAAAGCTTTAAAAGAGACAAGAAACAATAGCATCAAAATTACAATTAAATTTAGGTTTAGCCAATGGTCAAAGAGCAGATGACAATGCTGCGAGGCAAAAGAGGACAGTTGAGGAATTCCATTTGAATTGCATCAATCTCAGTAAAAGACTAGACTCATCTGCAAAGAAGAAGTATCATTTAGGGATCAAGAAGAGTAATAGTCTCTAAAGTTGCCTTATTAAATTAATAAGTATAAGTGGTAATCTTAAAGAAATGTTTTAGAATTTATTTTTATCTATTTTAATGGTATTGTAAAATACTATCTGAATTTTCCTGGGATGATGTCATTAGCTTATCTCTAAAAGTTCCCTAATTAGCATTACTGTTTCAGTACAGGATTATTATCTCAATTTATGATCACAGAATGGAATTCCTTAGAAAATTTTCTGTTCACTCCATTCTTGTAAGGTTTAATGGATTTAGAAATTACACTGGCAATATGAATAAATAATGTTGATCACAAAGAATTCCAATGTAAAAAGCAAGCTAAGTCTCATAGTTTATGAAATAAAATCAAGTATTTGCTTAAAATTTGCTTAAAGAATTTCTTAGTTTTTTTTAAAGTAAACCTGTGTTCAAAACTGTTCAACTACTGTCATAATGATATTTCTATCTGTATTATGATTAAGAACAAGGACTTTTACATGTAGAAAATCTATTTTGTGAGAACTAGTGCTAATAAGACTGTGCTAGATCAAGATATAATTCTGGTTAGGAATTCGCCTGTTCCATATTCCTTTCTATTCTGAGAAATAAGGACAAAATGAAATAAAGCTTACAGACTATTCAGTCACAGAGACACAGACTCAGACACAAGAGAGTGAGAGATGATACCATTTTAGGTGACTCCTTTTTCCATTCTCTCAGGAATCCTTAAAGTCATTTTTCATTCTTTCCTTTTTCCCCCTTAGGCTGACAGAGAAATGTCCCTTCTCTTTTCCAAGACCATCCTCCTCTATACATGCACTTAGTTACCATATCTCCTTGTTTTTAGCAAATTGTGTTCTCAATCATTCCCCTCTCACTCTTTACTCTCTGACCACTCCTAATTTGTTTGCTGCTTTTCTTTTTCCTTCAAATAGGTTCAACTCTATAACCCTTAGAAGAAGAAAAAAAAAGGCTTTATTAACCTCAATTATCCACTCAAACTATTATCCTATACCTCTTTTTCTATATCAAACTGCTCAATAAATTTATCTATAATATTACTCCAACTGCCATTTTTTATCAACTCTTCTGACCTCGACAAACTGACGTTTAATTTTATTATTCAGTTGGAAATGCTCTTGCCATTGTTATTAGGGATCCCTCAGTTACTAAAGACTGTACTCTTTTCTCAACCCTGATCCTTTTGAATCTATATTACTTTTAATCCCGCTAAAAACCCTCTCTTGCTGTATAATCTCTGTACTCTAGCTTTTTATTTACCTTTTATCTATATGCAGTCTTTCTTCAGTCTCTTTTTTCTTCACTATCATCTTCATCATACCCATCAGTGATCCAGTGAAGTTGACCCTGTCTCTAGTCCTCAGTCATGGTACTCATCACTATGCTTTTGGAAGGGTCACCCCCTCCCCCATCAGGAACATATTTCCTTTTCACCTCTTCCTCAGAGAATCCCTTTTATCTTTTAAGATATGCAAAAATACCATCTTGTTCATGAAATCTATTCATACTTGTCCAATTGCTATAGTACCTTGTAGGGGCCACATAGCGGAATGATCTTTGGGTGTCTGAGGCCAGTTTCCGACCCAGGTGCTCCTGGCTCAAGGGCCAATGCTCTGTCTGCCACCCAGCCACCCCTACTATTATTACTATTTTATTTTATTTTGGGTCTTTTTTTTTTTCTTTCTTTCTTCTTTTTGGTTTTTGCAGGGCAGTGGGGATCTGGTGGCTTGCATGTCACATGGCTGGGTGATTATTGGGTTTACGAGGCTGGATGTGGACTCTGGTGCTCGTGGCTCCAGGGCTGGTGCTTCCTCCATTGCGCCACCTGGCCATACCTACAATTATTACTATAATTTTTTTTATTTTAATTTTTTTCTCTCCCCTTTACTTTTTTGCCCAAGCAAGTCTATCTATATTCATGGGGGAGGGGTATTTTGTTTACTTGTAAACAAGTATATTTTATTGTAAAAAAAAACATTTGTACGAAATGAGAATAAAAAAACATTAAAAAAATAGTACCTTGTATTTAGCAACTATATAGTACCTTGTATTTAACTATTTAATTACATACATATAATTAATTTACAATTGTAATGCAAAAATATTGCTTAAAGTATCTTTAATGTATATATATATGTATATATATATATATATATATATATATATATATATATGTTCTATGCACAATTTCCAGGGTTATGGTATATCAAATAAGTTCATATTTTTAAATGTTTTGATATAATCCTTCACATAATTATTTAATAAATTCTTTCTTCTTTCCTCCCTCCTCCTCTCACTCTTGTTCCTCCCTTCACTTGCTAATATACACTAATATACATATGTACATATTCATATACTTAATATCTCATGTTAAAATTAGCTTTATATTAATGTTGTCTATGTTTTTATATTTACTTGTCTCCATTATACAAGTATGTGCACTGCAAACAGAAATCATTTCATTATCATCACTAGTACTTATGCTCTAAGCACTTAGCATGGGACCTGGGACATAATAAGCACTTGGTGCTCATTTATTTCTGTCATATCCAATTCTTTTGCCACCCCACTTGAGATTTTCCTGGCAAAGACATTGGAGTGGTTTGCCTTTTCCTTCTCTAGTTCATTTTATAGAAGAGGAAAATGAGGAAAGAGAGGTTAAGTGACTTGCCCAGGGGCACACAGGTAATGAGTGTCTAAGGCCAGATTTGAACTCAGGAAGATGAGTCTTCAAGACATCAGAGCTGTCACTCTATCCACTATGCCACCTCGATGTCTGATACTAACAATTTAGTAAATTCATACTGAGTTATTAAGCGAATGGATCAGTGATTTTATTGATTTAGAGAACTACTAGTTACCCATTAACTTATGTCCCTTCTCTCAAATTTATTGTCTCATATGGATGCTGGGAACACTGAGAGGTTAATTCATTTTTCTAGGAATATGCAATCAGTGCATATCACACAGAAATGGTACCTAGACTTTCCAAGCTCCGAGGTCAGTGTCTCCCACTTCTTTCCTGAATCCACTTCTCATTCCCCAGGCTTATCTACTTCTTGGCCATTCTGCTTTGCCCTAGTTCTCTTTGATGTTTTGTCTTTCCACATTCAAATGTATATTCCATAAGGACAAGGACTTTTTCACTTGTGTATGCATCCTTATCCTCTATAATAGTAAGTACTTAATAAAAGTTCTGTTTACCACATTATTTATGTCACTTTATAATTTAGATCCATAATAGATATCATATATGATTTTATTGTAGCTACTCATAGAACAGAACAATGTGGAGTCCACAGAGAGGCATTGAGCTATTATGGAAAGACTTGCTGCCATGAAATCGAGATTTTCATCTTTGTTCCATCACTTACTAGCTGTGTGATGTTTTAGTCAAACCACTGGAGCTTTATGAGTCTTAGTTTTCCTTGTCCAGAGACCAATTTAATACAATGTGATCATCTATCTTACTCACTAGAATTAGTTCTGAATATTCAAAGAATCAAATAAAATGATTCCTATGAAGGTTCTCTATATACTATGGAAACATCATTAATTTTAGTATGTGTTCAATAGTTGTTAAGGAGCAAATTGCCAAATTTCAAATGCCAGTCAGGGATGGATAGCAGTTCTCTTATGCTGTGACAGCAGCTTGTGATTTGGGCATTGTGCCACCAGTTTTATAGCTCCTTTTTTCTTTTTATTGATTTAGCTTCAAGCTATAACCAAAAGAATCATATTTAATAAATGAGATCATGGTTATTTGAGCTTCCTCTTAATATTATTATATAAATTGCTTTATTATTCTTCAACTTCCTTTCTATCCTTTCCTTTATGATTTGAGCTCATTTGTTATTTTCCCAGTGCAACTGAAATTTTTGGTTGTGTGGCATAACTGGTTGCCATGAAAAACAAATTCTTCCTCCTAATTCCAGGAATTATTGCCATTTAGCTTGGAAGGATTTGTTTTACAGAGTTTGGCACACTGGCAAATAGCTCATTATAACTCTTGTTCAGATTGTGACATCTGGCATGTCAGAAAGAAGATGTACATTTTTTCCAAAAGAAGCTGAGAAATAAAGATATGTTTATGTTGCCTCTTCAAGCCAGCATTGGGACCTAAATTTTTGATGTGTTTTCTTGATCTTTTCGCCCCTCTTTGAGGCCATTAGGTGGCACAGTTGACTAATCACTGGACCTGGTGTTTGGGGAACCTGAGTTCAAATACTTTCTTAGATATTTACTGGTTTTGTGACCCTTGTCAAGAAACCTAACCTCTGCCTGCCTCAGTTACCTATATTATAAATGAGGATTATAATAATAGCACCTTGCTTCCCAGATTCTCATGAGGATCAAATGAGAAATTTGAAAAGTGCTTGGCACAGTGCCAGACTCATAGTAATTGTTTAATAGATGCTTTCTTTTCTTTTCTTTTCCTCCCTGTCTTTTCTCTTCTATTCTTTCCTCCCTTCACTTGACAATAACATTAAAATTTATCGTGACAAATTATCTCCTCATGTAATTGGCAAACACTGATATTTAAAAGAATAAAACAACTTTATAATATGAAATATTATTCCCAGTCCCTTCTTATCTCCTTTCTAGGTCTAGGTCATAATCAAAACCTCTTATTAATCTCCATTTCTCATTCATTCTTAAGATATGTGGTTTATCCATAGTAGATGATAACTTCCTTGAATATAGGAACTTTTTTTGTATTTCTTTCTCTAATACATAGGAAAGATTTTTTTTATTACTTTAATAATTTTTTGCTGTTCTTTTTATTTTCTTTAATTTATTTGCCCATTACTAAAATATTCTTGTTTAAGAATAAATATAATCCCCCCACAAAAATATAAAACCTCATAAGAAATAAAGTGAAAGAAAGAGAAAAAATGTGTTTCAGTCTGTGTTCTGATACCATCAGCTGTCTCAGGCAGATCACATTCTTTATCATAAGTATTCATAGAAGTTACTACCATATTTTTCAACAGTTGCTATTGCTGATTGCAATTCCCTCCATCCATTGCTCCCCTCCACCATTATATTTTCTCTCTCCTTTCACTCTGGCCCTCTTCAAAAATGTGCTGTGGGGCAGCCAAGTGGCAGAGCGGGCAGAACACTGTCCCTGGGGCGAAAAGCCCCCAACCCTACATACCAGTCCAGAGACCCAACAATAACCCAGTTCCATGGTCCCAATGAGTTATATCTGACTATTCTTTCCTATGATCTACCCTCTCCTCTATCACCCACATCCCTCCTCCCCTTCCCCTGTCCCCCTTCTCTCCTTTTTCTTCTAGGTGTCTATACCTTAATGAGTGTGTATACTGTTTCCTCTCTGAGTCATTTTCAATGAGAATGAAGGTTCTCTCATTTACCCCTCACCTTCCCCCCTTCCATATCATTGCAAAAGGTACATGAAATATCTTTTTTTTGAAAAGCAATGGGGTTAAGTGACTTGCCCAAGGCCACGCAGTTAGGTAATTATTAAGTGTCTGAGGCTGGATTTGAACTCAGGCACTCCTCATTCCAGGACCCGTGCTCTATCCACTGCGCCCCACAACTGCCCCTGAAATATCTTTTATATTAAATATCTTAGTCTATTTTACCTCTCCGTTCTATGACTCCTAGTTCATTTCCCTTTCACCCATTGACTCCATTTTACAATATATTATATCTTCAAATTCAATTCTGTCCTGTGCCTCATCTATAAAAGCTCCTTCTACCTGCTCTATTAAATGAGAAGGTTCAAATGAGTATTATCAGTATCATCTTTCCATGCAGGAATACATGCAGTTCATCATCAATAAGTCCCTCATAATTTACTCTTCTCGTCCACTCTCAATATGCTCTACCTGAGTCCTGTACGTGAAACTTTCTATACAGCTCTGGTTGCTTCAACAGGAACATTTTAAATTTCCCTGTTTCACTGAAAGTCCATCTTTTCCCTTGGAAGAGGATGTTCAGGTTTGCTGGGTAGTTGATTCTTGGTTGCATTCCAAGTTCTTTTGCCTTCTGAAATATTATATTCCAAGCCATTAGAGCCCTTAAAGTAGATGCTGCTAAGTCCTAGGCAATCCTGACTGTAACTCTATGAAATTTGAAGTTTTTCTTTCTGTCTGCTTGTAATATTTTCTTTTTTTTTTCTTGGGAGTTCTGGAACTTGGCTATAATATCCCTGGGGGTTGTTTTTTTTTAATCTCTTTCCAGTGGAGATTGGTGCATTCTCTCAATTTCTGCTTTGCCCTCTGCTTCTAGGATATCAGGGCAATTTTCCTGTAGAAATTCTTTAAAAATGAGATCAAAGAACTTTTCCTGATTATGATGTCAATCATTTTTAAATTATCTTTCTGGATCAGTTTTCCAGATCAGTTGTTTTTTCAAATAAGATATTTCCTATTTTCTTCTAGTTTTTCATTCTTTAGGTGTTGAATTATTGTGTCTTGATTTTTTGCAGCATCATCAGCTTCCTTTAGTTCCATTCTACAACTGAAGGATTTGTTTTTCTCAGAGGGCTTTGTTATCTCCTTTTCCATGTGACCAATTCTGCTTTTTAAAGCATTCTTCTCCTCAATAACTTTTTGAATTGTTTTATCCATTTGACCTAAAGTGGTTTTTAATGTTGTTTTCTTCAGCATTTTTTGGATCTCCTTGACTAAGTTGCTGACTTCATTTTCATGTTTTTCCTGCATCTCTCTCATTTCTTTTCCAAATTTTTTCTTCTACCTCCCTTATTTGATTTTCAAAATCTTTTTTGAACTCTGTCATAACCTGAGTCCAATTTCTATATTTCTCGGAGTCTTTAGATGGAGAAGCTAGGACTTTCTTATCTTCTGATTGTGTGGTTAGGTCTTCCATGGGACCAAAGTAATTGTGTATGGTCAGGTTCCTTTTTTTGTTTGTTTACTCATTGCCCAAGCCTGTGCCTGGTTTTGGGGGTGTTTCCTGAGCTTTTGAGTATTATTGGGACACTCCTGCAAGGACTTCAGTATGCGAGGCTGTGACTGCTCTCCTGGTCTGTTGAATGGCCACAAGCTCACCCCTCTGGGGCCACAGACTGCCACCAGGGTCTGAATGTGGTCAAAACCCCAGAGTCCTATACCAGGGACAGAGGACAGACCTCTGCAGTCTCCCTCCACTCCCTTACCTTCGGTGGGCTGAGCACTCAGGGAGCAGCTGCCAGGTGGCTCCTACTGGATGGCTCCACTGGTCTGCTTCCCTTTCATGGGATCTGGGCTGCACTGAGGGTCATGGCCATGCTGAGGAGGGCCATGCTTCCCTGGGCTGTGCTCTTGCTCTGGCAGAGCTCATCCTGCTGATCTTCCAAGTTGTTCTTGATGCTCCCTGGGGTGGCAGGTCAGGAAAATGGTTCTGCTTCCAGGCACCCTGGGGATGTTCCCTGAACGCTGAAGCTCCTTTGCTCTGGGGCTGCTGCCCCTACAATCCTATGGAACAGAGCCTTCTTACAATTTTCCATGTTACCTTTGGCTGGAGAATTGCCTCACTGGATCTTTCTGTGGGTTCTGTCTCTTGAAAATTTAGTTACAGTCATAATTTTAAGGTTTTTGAAATATTTTAGATAGAACACCTAAGAAACGCCATTCTGCTGCCATCTTGGCTCCGACCCCCATTAATAATGTTTACATTGAGATTTTTAACCAAATGTTGTATAATATATAATTTATCAAGTACTGCATTTCAAGAGTCATCTTTGAAGACTATGTATGTTTTCCAGAAATTATTCTTTGAAAAAATAAAAAGAACAATATCATTTATTATTATTACTCTTATTATTATTTTTCCTTCCTAGAAAGTCTCTTTCTCTCCTTTTCTCCCCAGATATACATTCATTATAACAAAAAAAAGAAGGAAATATTTTATTAAACTAACACATCCTGTGATTCTGAATTTCTCTCATGAACATGACATGGACATGTACAGTCCCTCAGCAATGTATGCAAAGTAGAAAGGAAGATCCTTTTTCCTCCTTCAAACCCAAGTTTAAGATTATTCAATATTCAGATTCAGGTTTTTTTGTTTCTTCCATTTACTTTGATTTAATTACTTCAATGCTGCTACTATTCCTAACCACATTTTTCCTGCTACTGGCTTAGAAATGTCTTCAGGGTCACTTTGAGTAATAAGAAAATCTGTCTCATTACTTTGCAGTTACATTTTGTTGTTTTTGTTTTGTTTTGATTTTTAACGCAAATGACACCACCCAGATTTTTCACCCATCTTATTTACAAAACTAAACTTTGAAGGGCTTTCATATATTGCTGAAAAAATATATGTACTCTCATAGGCCATTGACTTTGTCATCATCATGAATATTCAAACAAATGTACTGAAGCCTTTAAAGGCAGTTTATAGACTATTAAAGTGATATCTCTGAAGGGGACAATGCACATTGAGTATAGTATAAATTCTGGTGATGGTGTTGAGAATTCAGTTTTATTACTTATAAAAATAAGTAGCTTGAATACATATGCATATAGAGGAAATTCAAAAACAATCTACTCTAATCCACTCATTTTATAGATGAGAAAACTGAGTCCATGGAAATGATGTGACTTGTTCAAATATTATGTGATTAGACAAAGATGAAACACCTGTTACATAAAATATTTTGGTAAGAAAAAAAGAAATATATTATTTCTTCCAGTTGCTTTGGAATACTTTCTTCTTGTAATTAAAATGGCAGTTAGAGATTTGGACTGAAAAATCAAGAAAATCTGGGTTCAGGGTTCAAGGCCTACAACTAATACATATGGGTTGTGATACCCTAGACAAGTTATTAAACCCCTAAGAATTCTAGGTATATTCCTAAGACTCTGTTTCATTGACAAGGTATCAACTTTCATTGGTTGATGGAGTTTCACCTCTAAATATTACTTTAAGAGGCATTTAATTTTCTTAAGATTCACTTTCCAATTTTTATTCTATTACCATATCTATAAGATAGAAGTAGTCACATTCAACTATTCAGGGAACTGATGCATGGTCAAACTATTCACTTTGACCAATTTAAGAATTAATTTGGATCATTTCTCAGTTGTTCTAGCTACAGGACATTTTTATAGATTGACTGATGAATGGTCATAACAAACCAGTCACTTGTTATGCTATGGTGCACTCCTGTTATTTGAGTTGTGTAGGCATAACCTGTGTCATCTGTAATGAACCAGAGGCTGGGAAATAAGAGCTTGACTTCCATCAAGAAATATTGCCAGCCGAGTTGAGATACTTTGCCCTGTTAGCATATTAAGAAGCCTCATGTACCAGGCAAGGTCACTGCAACATATCACAAAAATGAAGGAAGAGGTGGGATATGAATCACCTCCTACCTTTTGTAAACTTTTCAAACACTCTGGTTCACAACCTCTCTTCTATATTTTTTAATTTTACATACTGTACTTTAATTTTATTTCTCCCTTCCTTCTTTGCCTGCCCACCTTATTTTTGCTACATGGAAATGACCTTTCTCTAAGTCTTCTGTGAGAAAGCTTCACCCTATGTGAGAAGCATCTTTATCCTTTTCATTTAGAATAATAAGCTAATCTCTAACTTTTTCTCACCTAATTGAACCTGAGATTGGAAATATTGTTTTTTACAAAAAAACTGGATAGAAATAATGAAGGGAAAAAAACATGAACACAGACATCTACTGTCTGTATTAGTCCCTTGTTTCATAGCTAGGGAAAAGTATATTTTCCCTAAGTTAAGTATCCATGAAGAATCTAGGGTTTTGTCAGTGAATGAAACTACAGGTTTGGGAACTTCCTCTGACTTTAGTATGCAATGGTGAGTGCTAGGAATTTGGCTTGGAAAAAAATAAATGTTACTTGCTTAGGGGGCAGTTATGTGGTGCAGTGGATAGAGCACCAGACCTGTAGTAAGAAGGACCTGAGTTTAAATCAGAACTCAGACACTTAATACATTCTTAATCTTGTGACCTTGGGCAAGTCACTTAAACACATTTTCTTGTAAAAATTCCCCTTCAAAATGTTAATTCACCTAGGTTCCCATAACTAATAAGTTTTAAAGTTAAAAATTAGAGCTCAGCTTTTGCTGACGCCAAACCCACCATTCTACCATATGCATATTGTTTCCCATACAGGGTTCAAAAATCCCATTCCTACTTATTGGACTTTTTGCAAATTATAACCTTTACTGGCCACTGAAGGCTTTGAGTAGCCTCTTAATGTTTAGGAGGATTTTCAAAAAAGAAATACCAATGTATCAGAAGATTTGCAACTTCTGGAGCTGTAAAATGTGTAAGACATTTATGAAACATAATAATGAAGTGTTCCGTGTAACATCCCAGGTGGCTACTTTCAAGGCTCTGCTTTGAGTGACCTTTTTCAATAATACAATGAACTCGAGTATCTATAAATAATTTGAGTACTGTTCAATTTTTTTTTTCTTTATGGTTGTGTTGCCACAGAGTTACCCATAACTTCTTTGTTTTTCCATCAGTAAGCCCAAATCACAGTTCACCTAGAACTCTTTTGGGTTCCAAGCTTTCTTCACTTTCCCTTGCTAGTGGGGTTTCCAAAGACCACTTCTCCTTGTGAGAGAAAACCACAAAAGATTTGTGCCTGTTTTTCTTCAGCCCTCAACACCTCCAATAATAGCACAGTAAAATCTAAGATTCATTGAATCGTTCATTTAGAGATAGAAACAACTTGAAAACCAGAGAGTTCACTCTTCATTTTACAAATAAGGAAAGATTTAGAGACCCAAGGAAATTAAGGTTCTTGTCCAAGTCACATGAGTGATTGAAGTAAAATGTGAACCTGGGTTTGTTTGACTTCATTGCCAATGCTCCTTTACATCACACTAGGATTATTTGTAGAGGTTTACAATGAACTATTATATAGGGATACAATAGACGTAAGAAATCCTTGACCTCAATTTTGTTAAATTCTATTGGGAAGAAAATAATGCATTAGAGGAAAATTGGAAATGGGTACAATGAGAAGGAAAGTTGTTATGAGAAGGGAAAGAGAGAGAGTGAGGTGAAGGGAAGAATAGAAAGTAGAGAAATCATAGCCTGGATAGCTAATGAAATGGTTGGAAATTGAGGTCAGAAATTAGATCTGATTTATTGAATATTAAAATAAAAGCTCACTTACAAGACCATGGTGGTTCCAGATAAAAGTTCAAGGCTTAAGTGGGGAAAAATGAAGATGATAGCCAGAATGGAGGTAGTACACTTTGGACATCATTGTCAGGAAGATGATAAAGATTCTTAACATTATTTCTCATTCTCTATTGTATCCAAATCATCTGCTGGCTCCTCATAGACAATTATAGTCTTCTCAGTTTAGGACTTGATATTCTTCTCTGTTTCAGGACCCTACAATTAGTTGACCAAAATTTCCCTTAGCTTGAAATCTTTACTATGAAATACCAGAGTCTTTTCCTAAACAGGTCTTCCCTTCTTTCCTCCTCCAACTTGATTAACTTGGATCATTTCAACCTAAATCCACTGCTTGAATTTAGAAAAAAGTCTTTCCTACCACCTAGACTCTCATCTAGAAAGCACCATTGTGCTTCAGCATACCAAACTATGCCCCAGAAGTGGAATGATTTTGTACTTCTCAGGATACCTTTGAAGTTGATATGCACTGTTCCAATTTTATGTTGGTCATTTCTGTCTTTGCTTTTATTCTAACTTGCGACCTAAATCAAAAACAGATTCTACAGGCTAGCTTTTTTTGGCAAAGTTAGCCTTTAGTAAACATGTTACCTATTCTATCTCATTCCAGGAAAATGGAGAACCTTATTGCATAGGTCATCAAGTGCATCCTTAGTCTATTCTTTCTCTAAATTTATTCTGCACCTATTCCCCACAATATTCTTTTCTTTGTTTGTCTAGAAGTTGCAATCTCAAACTGACTTTTCACATATTCTCTACCTATTCCTTTACTGGATCTGAACTACACTGAAACACATACTTAAGGACATATGAAAATTAAACACTTTAAGGCAGATCTCACCTAGTTAACCAATCCCTTCCATACCTCAACATCCTGAATATATTCTGTCCAATTTAGACTTTCCATAAGGACAGTTTTCTTCTAGCCTTCTCATTTTACAGATGAGGAAAATGAGGGATTGAATCTCTGGTTAAAAATACCTTGCCCAAGGTTAGACAGAATTACAGGAATAAGGTAACAAAGATGGTTTCAAATTAATATCCACTAAATCCAAATGCAACATTATAATATGCCACTTTATCAGCCCTATGACCAGGTTACTTGTTTTTCATATTAGATAGGTAAGAATAATTATGACATAAAATTAGAATAATAAAAATAGCATACATTTGAAGGATTATCAACATATTCTTACTGTCTCTATTTCTTGAGAAGGTAATTCCAACATAGTGCTTCAGGAAAAGCTTCTCTGGTAGCTATTTCTCTGCCATCCACCTATACTCCAAGATATATCTTTCTGGTTCTATTTTGTTTCAGATGCTATTAGAATTAATTTTCACTCCCTGAATACACACTAATGGATCATTGGAGGTGGCCAAAGATGATATTGTGTGGCATACAGATGCCCTCCTGGTGACAATTTGTCATGGATCATCCACAGATGGAAAAGGAAGGAATTGGTTATCGTTTGAGAGTGGCATTTTTGCTGAGAATTTAAATTTGTCAAAATAACCTACAAAGTTGTGTACATCTGAGAGATAGATGAGTTTCAACTTTCTTTTCAACTCCCATATCCTTCCAGAGAATACATATTGTTTGCTGTACATATTTCCTGCATTACTTTTAAATCTTTGCCCATTATTCAGATTTGTAAAATGACACAATATATTGGGATATAGTCATATATATCAATGTTTTAGAGCAATTCAAATTACATTGTCAAAATAGAGAAAAATAATCACAATTCAGTAAAGAACAATTCAGTAAAAAGAAAACCCAATGTATCATTCCATAAGAATAACTGATGTTTTCACTTTGGTTTATTAAAAATAATTATTTGAATTGACAAATATGGATTTGGCTTTAGATAGTTTCATTTTCTAGTCAGTAAAGTAGAATTAATAGTATTTTGCAGAGAAAGCACTCAAGTGTATAAGATGCTCTTGAAAGTTATCTTGAGCATGGATGGTACCACACAGATGTTTAAATAAGTGGTTCCTATGATATTTCATTATTTTCTTTCCCCTGCTGGGGCAGGGAGCAGCTGTATTTCATTTGAGAAATATAAGTAAAATCAATTTACTAGGTAGTACTCCCACCCTTTGTAAATTTTGCATCTTAATATATTTTCTGAGAATGGAAAAGAGGAGCTTGAAGCGAGAAGCAGACAAGAAAGGAAGGGAAGGAGGAAGGAAGGAAGATAGGAAATGAGGGAGAAAGGAAGGTAGGAAAGAAGGATGGTATAAGGAGGAAGAAAGGGAGACAGGGACATATTAAATGTTTATAATCTGTCTGGCATTACACTTAACATTCTATACATATCATCTCATTTGAACCTCACACTGGAAGATAAGTGATATAATTATTTTAATTTTACATTTGAGGGAACTAAGAAAGTTAGAGAGGTTAAGTGGTATATCCAGGGTCATACAACTAGTGAATGTCTGAAGTTAGATTTAAATGCAGGTCTTCCTAAATTCAGGGACTGATCTCTATCCATTGTGTCACCTAGCTTTCTTAACTCAGGATTTAATTGTATAAAGATGTTCTACTACTAGTAGTTTCTTCTTCAGGTAAAAGGAAGTGACAATTTTTCCTCTTCTAAAAAATTTATTGATTTTGTCTGCTGGGACATGTTTGTTTTATAATATAATGTAGTACAAACTTAAGTAATTTAGTCCCCTATTGCAGTTAGGAATTCAGATTTACTTTTTTTAAATTTGTTATCTATTTTTCCATGTTATCTTGTCCTATTACCACAAGTTTTGTTCATTTAGTGAATTCAAGAACAGACATTTATTAAGTACCAATTGTATGCAATACATTGAAGTAACAACTGGAGAAATTCTGCTTCATAAATTACATATGCATGATGAGAACTCATAGATGATGTAATTCAGCCTCTAATTGTACAGATTAAGAAATTGAAGCTTGAAAAAATTCATGTTAAACTTTGCACAACTTCAAATTATCCTAGGGAGGATTCAAACTGAGGAATACTAAATCTAGATTCTGCCCTTTCGCCACTTTCATCCCTGTTTTCATTGAATTATCGTCCACTGTGGAGAGGGTAAAATAGTACACATGTAAATATAATAAAAGGAAGTGCGAGATGAGAGAAAATTTAAAAAAAAAGAAGCAGATAAAGTGAAACCAGTAAAATTTGAAGAGGTTGAATGCCTTGATGTCTGGAAATAGCTGCATTGGCTAGGAATCAAACCCAGTCTTCTGTATTAGGGCATTTTTTTTCTCCTTAATTGAGCACAAATCTGTTTCTCTGCCAATATCAAGCAATTCATGCTAATTCTGCTTTCTATAACCAAGCAGAATACATTTAATTCCTCTACCAAATAATAGCCTTTCAAATATTTTATACAACTTTCATAGCCCCCCCCACTCCTTACCCTCACAGCTTTTCATCTCTACTTTTAATTGTTTTAGCCAATCCTCTTATCCCATGAGTTTGAGAACACTTATCATCTTAGTTATCTTCAGACTTCCTAAAAAAAGTCCCAAACTAAGTTTAATACTTTCAGTACAATAGATCGCGATACAATAGGTCTTTCATTTCTTATGATGGTATGGTTCTTGATGTAGTCTAGCAGGATTTCTGTGAGTTTTTACTATTACAACAAAAAATTGACTCATTTTAAGCAAATAGGCTCTTAGGTTGCTAGATGGAATAGTGGACAGGGTTGTGGAAATGGAATCAGAAGATATATTCACATTTGACTTCATACATTTACTAGTAATGTGACCTTAGACAAATTACTTCTGTCTGCCACTGTGTCTTTATCTGTAAACTGGGTATAATATTGTTTCTATCTCACTGTATTGAAAATGAAATAAGATAATATTAGTAGAGCTCTTTGCAAAACTAATTCTAATGGGAGTAGCAGTAGTAACAGTAGTAGCAGCAGCAGGAGTAGCAGTAGCAGCAGCAGTAACAACAGTAGTCGTAGTAGTAGAAGTGATAATAATAATTATTATTTCATTAAAACACCTAAACCTTTTTCGGATTAAGTTCTGTTTACCAACACTTTCCTATCTCCTTTGCATTGGGAGGAAGAGGGAATCTCAGTGGTATTTTTTTTCTCTGTCCAACTTCATATAAAATTCTATCTGATATTCATCCTGTGATCATTTTTGTATCCAAACTTTGTCATCTCCTATGCTAACTTTTCTGTAGGGCTTTGCATCATCATCAAATATGATCATCATATTATCTGTACCTTCATCCTAACAAAGATAAATGTGAAAAGCAAAAGAACAGTCAAATACACTTAGAGCTGGCAAATTGGCTCACCCAAAGAGGAGTCACTAATGATCTAATTTCACCCTGAACATAGTTCTCCATGGAGATCAATAATTACTTCTTGGATAATTAATAATTTTTTCATTCAGTTAGCTAACAAGCATTTATCAATTGTCTACAATTAATAGGGATATAAAGAAAGGCAAAAGATAGTTCCAGTTCTCAAGGAACTGGTAGACTCATGGAGAAACACAAAAACAACTATATACAAATAAGACTTATATAGAATTAATTGAAGATAAATAACAGGGGGAAGGATGTAAAAGAATGTATCTTACCATTGACTTTAAAATTCTAATATTTCTCTTGAGGCTTATAAAACACACTCAATCAAATATCAAAGAGTCTTGTCCAATAAACCCATCATTTTCTGTGCATTCCAGTTTTAGTGTTCTTTATCTCTTGGATTATTGAGAATAGCATACCAGACAGTTTTGACCAAAATGTTTGGCAGGAGATTTTTTTGTGACAGTCATTAACTTCTTTAAAGAAAATGTTAAGTCTGAAAAATAGCTTCTCTCTTATTTTCACACTTCATTTTTATGTATTGTCAAAATGACCTAGCATTAGTCTCCTGTGAAATAATTTTTAAATAAATTTTTTGTATTATAAAGTTGTAATATTAATAGCTGACATTCATGTAATGCCTGAAAATGTCTGAGATAATTACTATACAGTATTAGTTTGTTTAAGCACCAAAACAGTCCCATCAGGAAACTGCTATAGTTTTTTTAATTATGAATTGAACATAATTTTTAATTCAAGAAAATTAAATTATATGAAAAAGCCATGATGAGAAGTCATTAAGTTCTAAATGCTCTAAAATTATTGAATCACGAAAAAAGGTAAAACTATTCTACAGTTTAATGGTGAAGTGTAAAGAGTACTGGGCCTAGAGTCAGAAAGACTTAACTTCTTGAGTTCAAATCTGTTCTCAGATATTTACTACCTGTGTGATCCTGTGCAAGTCAATTAATCTTATTTTGCCTCACTTTCCTGATTTGTGAAGTGAGCTGGAGAAAGAAATGGTAAATCATTCCAGTATCTTTGCTAAGAAAATTCCACATGTCATCAGGAAGAATCAAATATGACTGAAAATGATAAAGCAAAAGTTATATGCTAAGGGCAGAAATATGTTTATTGTCTGTACAAGTATTTTCAGTGCATTTCAGTGCATAATTTAGAACATACAATAAGCAGTCAAATATTTTAAACCCCATTAGTTGCCACGACTAATCTCTGTACTTGAGCAGACTCATTAATTCTTTAGATTAATGATAACATTTTATTTAACCTTTTTTTTTTTAGATTTTTGCAAGGCAATGGAGTTAAGTAGCTTGCCCAAGGCCACAGGGCTAGGTAATTATTAAGTGTCTGAGGCCATATTTGAACTCAGGTACTCCTGACTCCAAGGCCAGTGCTCTATCCACTGCACCACCTAGCCGCCTCTTTTAACTAAAGCTCAGCTACCTTCTCACCCTAGAACTTCCCTTTATCTTCTTAGCTTATCCTTCTCCCACTGGTGAGTTCATTCCATGGCTTCTGTTTTGGGGAAGTCATTTTTCCTGACCTATCCCCCCCTTTTAGTTCCCTTTTATTGATTATCTTCTCCCTTTGGAATATACATGATCTTTTTTTTTCCTTTTTTGATATATCCAATGCTTAGCACTCTACTTGAAACAAATTGTTATTTAATAATTTATTTTATTGATAGATTAATTGATTTTTGTTTAATCTCCAACACTTAGCAAAAATGATTCACATGTAGTAAATACTCAAGAAACATTTGTTCTTTTTATTTTCAAGGAATAACTTAAGAAAAAAGATATAAAATGACTCATCCATACTAATTAGGCATAGTAAAATTCCATGAGTATTTGCTAGGATGATGGAAATCACATGAGCTAACTATGAGAATTAGTTTTCTTCACCTCTGAGTAAAGGTAATGCTTTAGATTAGAACACCTCAATGACATTATTTAAACAAACATTATATAACCATTGGAAAGCAAAAAGATTTCCTTAGATACACTTGCAAACTTGATGTATGAGTCACATCATTCATTTTTTTTGTAAGCCCAGAGGCATTAATTTGAATCTATGATTTTCCTTTGATTTTCTTCTCTTTTGTCTAAATCTGCTTTTTTCAAAATTACTACTTCTGATGTAATTTTTATTGTTATTAGCTATAAGATATTTTAAATTTGGATTTTCCCCACCACCCCATCATGTTTAATTTGCTAACATAGATTAAGGGAAGACAAACATCCTCTGACACCTTGAAGAAAGGTTTAAAGAAACATAGTCTCTTGATTACAATGCTGCATATTTATGAATGCTTACCATCCCTCTTTCTTCAAATCTCAACACCAGAAGAATAAAGCATATTTTGTCATATTAATAGTAATTCTGTGGATAGTTAATATTTCAAGTAAATCCAAGGAATTTGAAGATTCTATTTTGCAGAACTTCTAGCATCTTCTAACCCAAGCATAAGCACATTACTCAAAATTCCATTAACCTCAGTATTCTATGTATTTATATGTTTAGCATCTTGAGCTTCTCACAATAACCCTCTAGAAAATACTTAACTACCATATTTTCCTATCTCTGTCCAATCTTCTTTCATTTAAAAAGATTAATGAAACTTTAGGTATTTAGTTTTAGTCCTTGTAATGAGTTTAGTAATGTCAAGGTAAAAAAGAATAATCCCATATTAGAGTTTATAGAATACCATGGTGGTAATGTTATTAAAATAAAACTTCCTAACTATAAGTATCTAGGGCAGGGGATGGGGAATATTTTTTTCTGCTCAGGGTGATTTGGTTATCTATAATATTATTCACATGACATGCAAAATTATCAACACAAAAATTAGCCTGATATATTTGAATAAACATTTAAATTATTCATGCCTCAAATTTCCTAGCTTTATTGAATTTCTGGAACTTCCAAAGCAAATGATTCTTTGGGCCTTATAAGGTCTGTGGGTCAGATGTTCTCTATACCTGATCTAAGGCTATGGTCAATATTACCTTTTTTTTTTCAGAATCAACAACTACCATTTATTAAATCTTCTATTTGGTGTTCACGGTTGAGAGAAAGAGTGGAAGGAAACAAAAGACTTGGGGAAGGTTGTTGTCTTTTTTTTTAAGTTAGTTTTGTTTTTTGTTTTTTTTTTTTGCAAGGCAATGGGGTTAAGTGGCTTGCCCAAGGCCACAGGGCCAGATAATTATTAACTGTCTGAGACCGGATTTGAACCCAGGTACTCCTGACTCCAGGGCCAGTGCTTTATCCACTGCGCCACCTAGCCGCCCCAGGAAGATTGTTGTCTTTCTGGAATCTGTGGGACAATATACACCCAAATATATTACAGATGCCTGTAATAAGCACCAATTCACCTTAGACATATTGAAGGACATGAAAAATCATATTCTATAAAGCAGTTGAAAAGGATGACCATTGCCAGGACTGGAGATAAGAGCAAAAATTCATAGAAAAATCAATATTAAATTGGACTTCACAGTATAGAAAGGAATTTGCCAGGTGAAGAGGAAGATGAAGAGTATTTCACACAAAGTTAATTTAGGGTCATTTTGTCTTAATGAATTTGGATTTAATCAGATTATTTGATTTTTATATTATGAAGTATTTTATCATGATTTATAGTAAATGCAATTATTATTTTCTTTAGAGATAGGAAACTGAAGCTTAGAGTGATTTGCCAAAGGTTGCAAAGTTTCTGAAATGAAGGGTAACAAATTTCGTTTTTAACTTTTTTTCCTACCATAATTTTTTGATCCTTCAGCTCTCTACTTGGTTTAGTGTCACATTACATGGACAATCTATGCATTAGAGATATTGAAATCCTAAAACTTATTAATTTTAGAAGAAAACATTTGCACATTATAATGTGAATCACTAATAAGAGTAATTTGTAGATAGGTTAGCATCTGCACAAATAAGGAAGTTCACTCTAAGTTAGTGACTAAGGTTTGGTTTTTTTAATTGATTGTTTTTTATTGCTGTTTTGTTTTGCTTTGTTTTTACTAGTCCTGTGATTTCATTAGAATTAAGGCTTCCAAGGAACTGCCTCTAGCAATGCAGATTTCTATCTCTTCTACATCTTAGAGATGTCCAGAGAGACTGAGAAACTATGTGACTTGGCTATGGTTACACAACTGTTGTATGCAATAAGCAGAACATGAACCCAGATTTTATGGATTCTAAAGTAAATTTTCCATTATGAATAATTCCAAAGAGGAAAAGCCTTCGGTGAATGTATGTATGTGCATGCACACATGCACGTATATATGCACACATTTCATATGTACATATATAAATAAATATTATTTTGTCCATTCTCTATGTATGTTTGCAGTAGTATAATGAATATATAGAATATGTGTAATATATAGTATAATATATAATGAATAATATAATATGAGGCTGTAAAATGAAAGCTCACCATTTGAATCACTAAATCTGCTTTTCTTGGTGTGGACCAGGCTGAGATAAGTGCTCATCCATTTAAAGTAAGCTAATTGATCTAAACTGATCTCATCTATCATTTTTCTCACCCCATCAAACTAATCTGGTACTTGGACTTGGACTACTGTTCAAACATGTTTTTATTTGTCATTTTTAGAGTCCAAATTGACAAAGCCCTTGAAAGTTTGCATAGCACTTTGCATATTTGTGTGCTCATTTGATCTTCACAATGAAACTGAGATGACAGGCACTATTATCTACATTTTACCAATGAGAAAAGGGACCTTGAGAGATGTTAAGTGCCTTACATAGGGTTATACAGCTAGTAGTTTCTCAAGTGGAATTCAAATTCCAATCTTCTTAGTTCTGAGTTCCAACATCTTTTTGATTTACTAACTATTCATTTTTAATCCAGATATAGTTACCATGGGTTGACAAGGCAAAGTAATTTACCATGTAGTATCTAACCCCCGCCCCCTCCCTTTTGACTGAGTTTTACAGAGAAATCAATCATTCTTACTAAGACTGTTCTAAGCCTTTTTAACTCAGTAGAAATATTTATATCTTATATTTGCTTTGTTGTAGCTTTGGAGAATTCCTGATCCCATCCTTGCACCCAGAGTGATGCCCAGAGGTACTATAGTTGTACTGCCAATACAACACACACCTGTGTTGGCATCTTTTAGACTCATTGCTCTGGAAAATAAAGCCTTCCCACTTGGCAGGATAATAACCTAGGAAAGTTTAGATGCCTTAAAATACAACAACAATCTTCTTCCTTCTTGATGGCAGGATTAAATCCATGAAACTTATTTTTAAGATAACTTTGGAAGGAAAACTATTTTTTTGTAAAGCCTGAATTTTGTTTTTTAACATAAAGTATTGCCCATACCATTCATTTTTAGCCAGGAATTAGGATTTAGCAAAGAATACACATAACCATAATAAAGGTGTCTGAAAGAAAATGAAAAAGTAAATATTATAATATCACCACTGTATTCCCCTTGGTTTTATGTTTCCTATAAAGTTCCTAAAATCCATATATATATGACATTACTTTGTTCTTCTCTTTTCCTTATGTTTGGAGAAAATGGAAAATTAATGATATGTTAAAGTCCTGTTGAAATATAGTTTTCTGATACAGCATCATTTTCTTTCAATTATTTCTTGTATATGCTTCTCAAAAATATGACAAATATGTGAAGTTTCCATCATATATTTTACTGGTTTGTAAATGCAAATCATTTAATTGTGAATGATAGACTTTTTAAAAGTTTTGTTACTTTTCTCAAAGGTTCATAGATTTATAATTAAAAGGCTCCTTATAGATCAACACCCTTACTTTAAAGATGAGGAAATTAAGAACTTGCAGTAAGCGAATTGACTAAGGCCATATACCAAGCAAGTGGCAAAATAGAGATTTGAATTCAGTTTCCCTGGCTCCCCTTCCTGTGTCACTTCTGCTTGCTTTGTCTATCCTACAGATAGCTAGATAGCTAGATAGAGAGACAGAAAGATAGAAATAGAGATATGCATCTTGAGAAAGCTAGTTATTTACACAATCTTAATAGTTACTTATTCTTTGTAATCCTATCCTCTATGCACACTAAAAATAAAATAAAAAACTCAAAACCTAATAAAGTAACTATTTCATTTTTCAGTTTTTTGGCTTGATGCTTTCCTCTACCACCTCCTGAATAGACAAATTATCATAATTTTGTATTAACAATGATGTGATAATGAAAACAGATGGCATCTGAACATAAGACATCATTATCTCTGAACATCTCAGCTCCTACTTGCAATGCTATCATAAAGGTAAACAGGAGTGTACGTATTTTCTTTTGAAAGCCTTCTATCATATTCCTGCACTCACTGTATTTAATATATCAAGCAACCTATAATAAAGCTTGATTTACAAAAGTGAGCTTATTAAGTTCAAGCCTAGCAAATTACAGTGTGCAGTGTACTATTCTACATTTTTTAAACCACATGTAAAAAACTGGGTGAATCTTTCAGAATCGTATATAATCGTAATCATCATTAGTGTTCAGAAAAAAGATTTATGGTTGGCAAAGGGTTTTACATTTGTTGATGCTTTTGAATCTCATTATATCCCTGTGTGGTAACTGTTGTTATCATACCCATTTAACAGATAAGTAACCTGAAACACATATGTTAAAGGTCATTCCTAGGTTCTCATTTAGTAAATGAGCACAATTAGAGGAAGTAGACCTTATGATAATACTCAAAAAGTCCTTAACCAGAATTGTTTGTGATGCATTGATGGAACTGATAGGCATCAGATTTTGAATTCATTATCATTATTATTATTATTATTGTTGCTGTTGTTGTTATTATTATTATTATCAAAGTATCTCAGTTCAAAAACTTATGGATTTAACACAAACTGATGCAAAGTGAAGTAAGCAGAACTAGGAGAACAATGTATATTGCAGCAACATTTTATAATGATTAACTATGAAGGACTTAGCTGTTTTCAGTAGGACAGTGCTCCAAGATAATTTTGAAGACTTTATGCTAAAAAACACTATCCATGTCCTCAGGAAAAAAAGTAATGGATCTGAATGCAGATCAAAACATACTGTTTTTCACTTTCTTTTTTACTTTGTGGTGCTATTTTTTTGTCTGTACTTTCTTTTATAACCTGACCAATATGGAAATGTTTTGTATGATTACAGATGTATAACCTATTTCAAATTATTCATCATCTCAGGGAGGTAGGAGGGCAGGGAGGGAAGAAGAAAATTTGGAACACAAAATTTTAAAAAGATATGCAATTGGGAAAATAATATAATATTACTCTAAAAATAATTTATAGTATAATTCCCTCATTTGCAGATAAGGAAACTGAAGCACAGAAAAGTGAAGTAGTATTATTTTAAATATTTGAAATAAGTAACCCTAGAAACATGGAGCTTAAAGAAGCCTTTTATTATTTGGTCAGAAAAAATACATATTTAGATATTTAAAGATATAGTTTTCAATTTCTACAGCCTACCAGATAGAGATAATCTAGCTAATAAAAGAAGGCTAAAGAGAATATCTGTGAGTGACCATATATTGTCTTACTGAACCTAGAATGTTTGGCTCTTTCCTATGAAGAGAGATAAAGGAGAACGTGAACAAGATTTTATTTCAGTGTGTGAAGTAAATTTAGTCAGAAAAATCAATTAAAGGAGTATTTTGACTTCACTTTGGGAATGAAAATAAAAATGAATAAAATGTATATATTAGGTACTTAAAATGTGCAAAGCACAAATTCAAAAATGAGCTTGTCTCTGTCTTCAGGGGGAGGCAGTAAAATTGGGGAGTGATAACTAAAGAAAAGGGATTTCTTTTGATCTAGGAATTTATGGATGGTGACTGAAAAAAAAAAGTCCATGCAGTGGTATATTCTTTCCTGAGATAAGGTAGAGTTGTTTAATTACAATTTTCAGAACAAGTTGGGTAAAACCTGTTTTGTTAGCCCCAGAGAAAATGGCCAGGGTAACAATGAAGATGCATATTTCCTGGGAGTTTGCAGCTGGGTGGTTTAGCCCTTCTAATATATGGCCTTGGAAGGTTTTGTTTGGAAGGTAGACCAGCAGAGTGGAAATCCAAAAATTCCCTAAAGCTTTAGGTCATTTCAGTCTACAAAAAAGATAATATTCCCTTTGAGGTCATGGTGAGGTTAAAGGGATGGTGTATAGTCATTTTAAAAATCTTCACTCATTGTCTTCTGGAAGAGATGCCAGTAATCCCTCTGATTTCCTGAATGTTCAAAGAAATTAAAGAGCACCTGTCAGTTCATGAAATAATCCCCAGCCATTCCATGGAGGGCTTCGGTACATTATAGATGACTTGTCTCACTTCTCTTGTCATCTATGCCTTTCCAGGAAACCAGGGAAAAACCTTCTGACCCAGCATTTTTAACTGAATCTCCACTCACAAATATACCATTCACAATATGGCAGAAGGAAGTTTTATTGGAAAAAAATAAAACAGAAACAGCTGGAGTTTTGTCTTCATCTACTACCTGCTGCTTTCAGCAGGTAGCATGTGACTTGAAGGTGGTGGCTTTCTCGGCAGTTCCCTGCTTTTAGCAGGTGGTTCCTGGTGCTCCTCTCTCTTCTCCCCAGCTGGATAGCCTTGCAACAGTACAACTTACTTTCAGCAAAGGGGAAGAAAAATGAAGAGCTCTGTTGTTAAGTGTAGTGTTGGCTAACAAGGCAAGGGACAAAAATTGCCTGAGGTCTTATGGAAGTCAAAGTTGTTCTCGTAATGTGTCACTACTGGAATAACAATAATCCCCATTTATAAGTCACTTTAAGATATACAAAGTCCATGGCTCAGAAAAATCCTGAGTTAGGTAGGGCCATCTTAGAATTGAGCAAAGCAGAGGTTGTGATTTATCCGTGCTCACATTGCTAAGGTAGTGCTTCAGTCAGGATTCTAGACCAGATATCCTGATTCCAATACACTCACTGTTGCCTATCACAAAAAGTTGATCAAGAATATGCCCTTATGGAAACTATTGTCTTTGCTACTGCTTGTCAGCTTCTGTTACCATAAAAATTTTGCCTGTATGAGTCTTTCTAGTCTATATTTTCATGAAAGACTCTGTAATAGAGATAATAACTACTATTACTACTACCACTACTACTACTATTACTGCTACTGCTACTATGACTACTACTACTATTCCTATTACTACTACTACTACTACTAGTTCTACTATTACTACTACTTCTCTATTATCACTACTACTTCTTCTTCTACTCCTCCTCCTCCTCCTCCTCCTCCTCCTCCTACTACTACTACTACTACTACTACTACTACTAGTATCACAAATTCTAAGAACAGCTTAGAATTTGAGATCTAATTCCAATATCCTTTTTCTTGTCTGAAACCTAGGGATATGAATGGGTTGAATGAATGGAGGTTCCTGAAAAGCTGAACAAATCAGCCAATTGCCTTGACAGCCTTAGACTTTAGCTCCATATTATTTTTATTTATGAGGTTTTTTTCTGCCTCTCATCTCCTGAAGTATTATAAATGCTTCATACAAACATTCCAAGGGAAATGTTTTCTTCTCATGGTTCAGGAATTTGTATTGAACCTCAGTATGTTCTTAAGTCAACAAACTTACCTATTTACTAGCACCACTGCAGGTGTAGATGCTTCACTAATAGTTCCTAATATATGTTTATATTTTGTTTAAATTATTCTAAGTTAGCTCTAGGAAAGAATGAATGATTCAATGAATGGCCATTATTTAAATCACATTGCTGATGTGTGAGAATTGATTAAGATATCAAGACAACTCTTGTTCTCAAGAAGCTCAGATTTAATGATTAAGACAAGTCATATAGGAGGGTTCAACCATAAGACAAATGTACAGAACCATCAGTCTTTTAGAACAGATGATAATCTTTTTTATTGATGATAAAACTATACTGTTTCTGGTGTGGAAGTACTTCACAGTGTGCTATTGATGATGGGAATTTTTCCTAGAAAGTGATACTTGCTAAGGGAGGTAGGGAATACTGCAACTGTATAAACAGTTGATATTGCATTTCCCCAGGCACTGTTTCCATAGATGATGACTGGAGGAGTCAGATGGGCAAGACATTTTGAGCTTCCCAAGGCAAGGCAAATTCAGCATACTTAAAAATACTTTTCTTGTATTGGCCTCTGTCTTTCATTATTTAAGCCTATGAGCTATTTCCTTGAGAAAATCAAGTGAAACTTTTCCCTTAGCTATGCACTTGATAATTCACTGCTTTTTACAGTTGTTTTAGTCATGTCCAACTCTTTGTGATTCCTGAAAGTTTATGAAACTGAAGTGGTTTGCTGTTTCCTTCTCTAGTTTATTTTAGATGAGGAAGTGAGGCAAACAGGATAAAATGACTTGCTCAGGGTTACACAGTTGGTAAGTGTCTAGGGCTGGATTTGAACCCAGGTCCTCCCAACTCTAGGTATGACACTCTGATAAAACCTATGATATCAGAGGAGGTGATGCCATGACAAGCACATGAATTAGATTTGAGTAAACGAGTTCTGTGCTAAGTCACCGGCCTTACTTTCTCCTCCAGAGCCATCTGGGTCCAGTGTCCAAATATGAATCGAGACGACTGGAGATGGTTCTGGATGTGAGGCAGTCAGGGTTAAGTGATTTGCCCAAGTCCCTAGCAAATGCTAGTAAATGTCTGAGGGTAGATTTGAACTCCGGTCCTCCTGACTTCAAGATCAGTACTCTATCCAATGTGCCATCTAACTGTCTTGGCATTCTAAGCTTTGAACCACCTGGCTACTTATGCCCTTCCTACAGTAGTGTCCTGCCATTCAGTTCTTCCCAAAATCCCCTGAAAACTGCAATCACATGGGGCAGCTAGGTGATGCAGTGAATAGAACGCCAATCCTGGAGTCAGGAGTACCTGAGTTCAAATCTAGCCTCAGACACTTAATAATTATCTAGCTATGTGACATTAGGCAAGTCACTTAACCCCATTGCCTTGCAAAAAACAACAACATCAACACCACAACCACAAAACACAAATTATTAGGGATTCCTTCTGAATAAAAGGGAGGTGTCTGATCTGTTGATTAAAAAGATAAATGAAGACCCATTTATCCATAAGATCAGCACCACTAAAGCCAGAACTGTAGTAATGCTCTTCCCTTTGCTTATTCATATTTACTTTTTTTAAAAAAAGCCATTTATAGTCATTTGAATTAGCTCCTTTTTATAAATATATCTTATTCTTTGCTTATACATAGGAATATATTCAGGTCTCTCACTGCCTCCAACACTATAATAGAAGCCTCCAAAGCATTCTTCTTCCAGTGATTATGCCATTCCTCCTCTCAATAGATCCCTTACTGCCTTTACTGAATTCCCTTTCCTGCACCATATGCCCACAGCCATGCTGACATGTACTACAGAAGATAGTCCAAGATTTCTATGGTAGAGTTCCAGGAGCTCCTGAAAAGCTGAACAAATCAGCCAATTGCCTTGACAGCCTTAGACCTTAGCTCCATATTTTTTTTTATTTATGAGGTTTTTTTTTTTCTACCTCTCATCTTCTAAAGTATTATAAATGCTTCATAAAAGTTTAAAGGGCAAAGCAAGTGCTTCAAACTAGGGGTAGAATAACTATGATGGCAACAAAAATCTTCACCAGGTGTTGAAAATATATTTGCATAAAAGGGCAATATTTTCAAAAGTATGGTGTGTCTAAGGAGGAGGAAGGAAGATATGCTCATATAAAGCCACGAACCATCAAAACAAATCAAGAGAGATAATATAGTACAGAAATTGGAATATTGAAATTGGTGTCAGAAGATATGGACTCAAGTCCTTTGTGCCTTAGCTTGGACAATATGAAATCTCTTCAGTGTTGATTTCCTCTCTTGTTAAAAGGGTTAGGACAGATACTAGATGTAAGCATATGATTCCATTAGTGTGTGAAATTGTCTCTACTAATACAGAATGATGCCTTTTCTGAGCTTTGCATTTTAGAGTCACCCAGAACACTTCAATGCTAAATGACTTGCCCAGGCTCACACAACCTTGACAGAAATAGGGCTGAAATCTGGATCTCTTTGCATCTAAGTTCAGTTAGCTCTCCATCCTTAATACCATGCTGTCTCTGTTGAAAGAGGATAATACTTTTTAAAATGATAATATCTTTTAATACTTCTCTGTGCATCTCATAAATGCTTTTGTAGTTCACATGAGATGACATAAAGCAAAGATGCTCTGTAACCCTCAAGTTAATGCAAATGTAAGCTATTAAAAAGAGTTTCTAAATTAAGAGTCAGAGCCAGGTGGGGTGGTGTATTCTGATAATCATAGCTGTCAGGAAGGTTAGAAGAGCCCTTGGGCTCAGAAATTCTGAGCTACAATATAGTACCATTTAGCTTTCTTATAGTGGTCTTTATATTTTAAACCCTCATGCATGAGGGTCCAACGGGTTGCCTAAAAAAGGATGAACCATCCAAGATCAGAATCAGAAACAAACAAAAAGAACTTGTCACTTGCATTTAGATTGGAAAGTAATTTAGAAATAAATTTAAGTTTGAAGGAATAATCCTCATTTAGATCTGCAATTTTGTTTTTGACATTGCTTGTTTCTATTCCCTAAAACCATTTCCTCTAAAACTTGCTCTTAAACTGTTACAAAATTTTATTCAAATTTGATATGCTGACCTAAGGAGACATTAAGTAAATCATTTGATCAGAAAATAACTTTTTTTCTCCAGTTATTTAATTTTTACATTTATCAACCACACTAATCATTCTTCTGCAGTCTACCATCATAAAAAAAAAAGACAACAACAACAAACTAGTAATAGAATCCAGTGGAAGAAGTTGATGGTGAGCTCTTAACCTTTGGAATTGAAAACCTAAAGCTCCAAAAATAATTTGAATTGAACAGCAGGACCTGAGGGTGAATAGATTCCCCTTTCATCCAAATTGCCTGCATTCATTTTCTAGAACTGAAAAATGGTTAAGTTATTCATTCAATGTGGACTTGGAGGTTAATTTATACAATTGCTGCTTCCAAGCTTCAGAAAAATTTACTTATTGGAGAGAGCTTTTTTTTGGGAAAACATACAGTTTTGTGAGTAAATGGTTCAAGCTCCCTCTGTTCCTTTCTTGGAGAAAATTTGGATAAAATGATTATGGAAAGCCAGATTAAATTAACATATCCTCTGTTCCCTGAAGTATCATGTTGGAAAGCTTTAATTTTGTAACTTTTGTTTAAAAAAATTAAGGGGCTTTAGGAAATAATGACAAATATAACATTAAAAGTTAAGAGGTAAAACTATTTAATGGGAGAAACAAGAATTTGTGTTTGCTTTATCTAGTATATGTTCTTTCTTTTGTTTTTGATTTAAAAACTTATGTTCCTTTTCCAATGAGATTGAGGGTGGGGGTGGGGGTGGGGGGAACAGTACTGTTAAAGATATCAAAAACCCTATATTTTTATTGAGATCTGAATCCCCCCCAAAGTATACCCTTTTGGGAGATTATGTTTAATATCTTAAAGTTTAACTTATTCAGGAGGAATAATTTTGCTTTTGTATGATTCATTAAAGAAGTGAGGTATATGAAATGAATTGAGTTAGTATAGATTATCCTTATATTACTCACATGAATCTCTCAAATGAGCAGAGCTGTTCCAAGGTCCTTTGTTTCTTATAAAGCTATTCCTTTTTACCATGGGATTATATATACATGCCTTTTTATTGAAATTCTAAATCATAGGGACAACTATCTGATATTAAGGAAGAAAATCAAAGAACCATAGAATATAGCTTGCATGTACTAGCCCATAAAATATACACTTATAGACTGAAATTCATAGAGGTTGTGCTTTGCTACTATAGCTTTCTGAGTGAGCTCTGGCAGTCTCTATGCTTGCTGGTCCTCTTTCATTATTGTGAAATAGAGGTTAAACTACATTAGCTGTAGAGACTTTTGAAGTTCAAATAGGCTAAGACTTTATGATTTATCTGTATCTACATGATCTTGCTTTTCTTGAAGTAGTAATATGTAAGGAAATTATCTGTCTTTCTTCTTTGCACATACTTACTGCAACCTTTGAAATGGAATATAGAAGAAACTATTTGGCACTTATTCTGGTACTAACTACAACTACAAATTAAAATTCAAACTGTCCCTGGGTTCACTAATTGGAGAAGATAATACATATAAAAGAGTTCTGCAGTCTGGGAAATTGGGAGTTCTTGTGGTGGCCTATTAGGAAATGAGATCAGGATGGGCTCTGGGCAGTCCACACTCAATAATGGGACAATCTAGGATATTAAGGGGTCCTAGTGGTCCAATGGTCCATGAAATTTAGAGGTGAAGTAAAATCAGAGAAATGACGCTATGACATGCCCATGAATTGAATTTGAATGAGGGGATGCTGTGCTAAGTCACTAACCTCATTTTCTCCTCCAGAGTGATCTGGACCCAGTTACCAGAATTGAATCAGGATGAATGGTGATGGCCTTGGCTTTGAGGCAATCAAGATTAAGTGACTTGCCCAAGGTCACACAATTAGTACTTATCAAATGTCTGAGGCTGGATTTGGACTCAGGTCCTTTTGACTCCAGGGTTGTTAGTCTATACATTGTACCATCTACCTGCCCTAAAACTAAAGGAGATGCTGGGGATCAAACCTGGGTCTTCACACAGAAAAAGTATTGTGCCATACTGCTTCCTCAAATGTAGGTATTTTCCTAATTCGGTAAATTATTTCTCTGTATTGCAATGTAGACTGTGATCTCATACACTAATTTTCTTCGTCACTAATGTACTCACAGGTTAAAACTTCATGATCTCCTCTTAATTTGCATTGAGAAGTGATTATGTCTGGTAGTAGAATTTTTAGATTTATTCTATAGTATAAGTTATAATTAGACTATCATAGCTCAGTATGGAACTTCAAACAAGACAGTATTTTTTTTTAAATTCTTCATAATTTTTACACCACAAAGGTATTGCACTGTGATCATATACTATATTCTATATGCAGAATATTTTTATTTCTGATCTCCCACAAATAGGTCATACTGAATTTGGAATATTTACAGCCACAGAAGCTTCTAGGCTGCTTCCTAATGGAATAACAAAAGATTAGGGCTTGGGGATCATTTAGTTTAGACTTTTTAGTCTGGCAGATGAGGAAGTTGAGGTTCGGAGATATTCCCATGACTTTTCACAGATCTTAAAATACAGAGCAGGTTTCCAGACTGCAAGTGATATTTCAATTGTATTTAATGTCTCTAACTATTGATTTTCCCATCTTTGCAAATAAATACAGATAGGCAACCTAAAAGAGTGGAATCAGTATGTCATCAAGAGTCAGAAAAATTGGATTCAAGACTTCAATGTTTTGTCTTAAAATGTCTTAAATGTAACATGCTTTGTTTGGCATTCAAAGCCCTTCATAATCTAGCCCACTCCTACTTTTCAATATTCTTCTGTCTTATTCACCAACATATATGCTTCCATTCAGTGACATTAGCCTTCTATTTGTTTCATGAACATCTCTCAATTCTTGGTCTTCCCTTATACCTGGAATACTCTCCCTTCTTCACGGTCACAATTGTCCTCCTTATCTTCCTTTAAATCCTGATTATAATCTTGAGGGCAGAAACTATCTTTTGCTTCTTTATGTATCCCCAGCCTGAGGTATAATAGGCATTTATTGAATGGTTCTTGATTGATTTATTTTGATCTTGGACAAGTCATTTAACCTCAGTTTCCTAATTTATGAAAATGAATGAATTGAACTCATAATTTTTCACAGAACATAACTTGTATATGCTGGTCTACTTTGTATGTGTCTACAGTTGAACTCCATGATCTTTAAGATTCTTTCCATCTTTGGCATTTTATGATACCCTTATTCATTTTATTCTTAATAAAATGGCAGTTACTAATAAGACACAGACAATGTTATTTCTTTGGAAATCTGCCCAACACACTATGAGAATGCCATAAAAATTAAATCAATTAGTCAATCAATCAATTACATCGGCAAGAAGAAATTAGGGTTCTTATTACTTCCATAGATTTTTTCCTTCCAATTACAGAGTTAATAAAGATCCATTAAAGTTGTCGAGAATCAATTAATTTCTAATTAATTGAGTCCAGGTTAAAGAAGAAAATGAAGACAAATCTATTCAGCTTTAGATTGTTCTAGTTTTCCAGATAACAACATTTCAAATATTTTTTCAGACTCAAGTCTGACTTCCTAATTGCTTTCTTTCCTTAGTTTCTCATTAATATGTAAATCTCTTATTCTGGTAGTTTGGTGGAGTGAAATACACCTGCAGGGGATGAGGAAGGGCATGATGGAGAATTGCTTTGGGCAGTTTGTTGATGCAAATGCATCCTTTTGCTGTTCCTTTATATTCAGGTCTCAGGGGAAGCCATGTGTGAGATTTCAGGCAATCATATTTTTGCTGTCCTACAGTGATAGATTGGTTTGTTACACTTAAATAGAATCAATCAACTGGACTCAAATCATCTAGACTAGAATTAGCATGTAAGGCCTGCCCCTAAACCATGACACCAAAAGATCTATTTGAGAAGTCACCCTATATGACACCTACATAATTAGTCACTCCACTGGTGTCAAGTTCTGATTTATATCTCATCATATATTAAAGAATACAGATTTTATTTAATATATTTCACTCCCTGGCAAGAGGAGTAAAGTGAAAAAAAGTAAAAAGAAAGTTGTGGAGAGGCAACTAAATCCTTGAAAAAGAGATGTTTTAACCTTTATGAATAACGGTGATATTTCTTGTTTGTGGGCTAAGTATGCATTTGAGATATTTTTTTCTCTAAATATCCCCTGATGTCCTAAAGGACCAAGAGCATGTATTTCTGAAATAAGGAATTTTTGACCAAGAGTATTGTATTAAATAGAGCTGGCTTATAAATATGAACTACATGATGGCTTGTTGATTCCAATATCTAGTTAATTGAACTACTTAGACATGGGCAATAATTCCTTCAAATCAATTCAAAAAGGTTGCCCTGAAAGTTTATTAATTATGATCACCGTTCTAGTTTGGATCTTATTTAGAATTTAACAACTGCATAGATGTTGGGGGCTAAGGCAGTAAGAGAATGAACAGTGAGAAAAAAATCAAGTATGACTCCAAAGTTTGGAATGGAATGTGTCTGGAATAATTATTAAATTTATTTTTACCAATATTTAATAGACTTATAGAATAAGTTTAAAGTTGGAAGCTACCTTGGGTCATTTACAAAATTCTTTATTATTATCAAAATGAGCAGATAGGTAGATAGAATGGTGGATCTAGAGTCAGGAAGACTCATTTTTTTGAGTTCAAATCTGGTCTCAGATATTTACCATCTGTGTGACCCTGAACAAGTTACTTAATACTGTTTGCCTCAATTTCCTCATCTGTAAAATGAACTGGAGAAGGAAATGACAAACCACTCTAGAATCTTTGCAAAGAAAATCCCAAAAAAGGTCATGAAAAGTCATATATGTCTGAAAACAACGCTACAACAGCAACAAAACTATGATCAAGGCACTGTTCTAGGCAATAAAGACTAGGAAATCTTTAGAATCCTATAAAGAATATCCTCTTGTGATTTGAAATCACTTAATTTTGAATTGATCAATGCCAGAGTGAGTGATCAGACATGAGGATGATGAGAAAATAACAGTATCCTAGAAGGAGAAAGGGGAAGCATGATAAAGGAAAGGACAACTGTGTCAAATGTTATAGAAAATCAAGAAAAATAAAAATTGAGAAATGAAGAAATAACTAGAAATGTTTTCATCTATGAAGTGGTATTGGTAGTTGCCTTAAAGGATAGAGGTATGAGGGAGGGAAATGATAATGTTGGAAGAAAATTTTCTCTAATCAAAGGAAGATAAGACAGACAGGTTCACATAGATTGTGTCTGAGGCCACATTTGAATTCAAGTCTTCTTAATTTTTTGGCCTAAGACTTTATACACTGACTGACCTTTAAAAGGATTCATTGCAGGGGCAGCTAGGTGGCACAGTAGATAGAGCACTGGCTCTGGAGTCAGGAGTACCTGAGTTCAAATATGACCTCAGACACTTAATAATTACCTAGCTGTGTGGCCTTGGGCAAGCCACTTAATCTCATTGCCTTGCAAAACCCCCCAAAAATATTCATTGCTCCCACCACCAAGATTGAGGGGTGGGGAACCTGGGAGAAGGTAATGCTGTGGTGAGAGAACAAGTTTTGGCAGTGTGGGGTAGATCAGGAGATGCACACATGCTCAGTGTTGGTGTGTTGTGACAAAGTTTCAGTGGTCTTGCCCTAGTTAATGATTTTATTGAAAGGAACATTTGAAAATTAAAAAAGTAATTTGGTGACCTTTTAGAAAGCATTTTCACAACATGTGTGATAGTCAATGGACGGTAACAGTAGAGACAGTAAATATAAATTATTATTCTTAGGAAGGTAAGTTATAGAATAAGAACTTGAATAGATAGTAAGGTCAAAGAAAGGTTATTTATAATACAGAGAAAAGATGCACATTTTTTTTAGGTTTTTTGCAAGGCAATGGGGTAAAGTGACTTGCCCAAGGCCACACATCCAGGTAATTATTAAGTGTCTGAGGGTGGATTTGAACTCAGGTACTCCTGACTCCAGGACCAGTGCTCTATCCACTGTGCCACCTAGCCACCCCTTAGATGCACATATTTTTAAGCAGAGAGAAAGAGAAAAGATGAGTGAAAGAAAGAAAGAAAATTTGATGGAAAAATTATAAGAAACAGAAAGATATGAGATGACAAGCACAAATGGAGACGGTTAGGATCGGGTAAATTCAGTTAGAGAAGAGTCACCTCATTCTGTGAAAATGAAATAAACGGGGTGGCTAGGTGGCTTAGTGGATAAAGTACAGGCCTTGGAGTCAGGAGTACCTGGGTTCAAATCCGGTCTCAGACACTTAATAATTACCTAGCTGTGTGGCCTTGGGCAAGCCACTTAACCACATTTGCCTTGCAAAAAGCTAAAAAAAAAATGAAACAAACAAGGAAAGTTTTTGAAGGATAAGTAGAGGAAATAAGAAACTGATAGAAAAGGCTCCCAATCACAGAATGTTACCTGAACATAGTAGAATCAGTCAATCTAGGAGTCAGAAAATGCTGTAATGAAGTCCTTCTTATTACTTATCCTTGTTCCGTGCAAGTCACTTAAACTTTCTTTCCTCCACAGTCAAAAGCATTGAATCTGAGTTCAAAGTACTTGCTAATCTGTTAGAGGAAGGAAGAATCCTTTTTTTAAGCACCTACCTTCTTAGCACTAAGCAACAGCTCTTAGCAAAAGCACTAAGCTAAATACCTTACAGGTATTACCTTTAATGGTAATGTCTTTAAAGGTATTAAGCTTTTTAGGTATTACCACATTTGATCTTCACAATTACCCTAGGAGTAGAAGGCATTATTATTCCCATTTTACAATTGAGGAAACTAAGGCAGACAAGTTAAGTGACAGATCCAGGTTCACATAGCTTGTAAGTGTCTGAGGCCACACTTGAATTTAGGTCTTCTTGATGTGAGGCACAATTCTCTATCCATTATGACACCTAATATCTAGGAAGGAAACTATTGCCTACACCTATGAAATAACAGTTCCAGGACACAAAAATGATAATGATTTGCAAACAACCATTCTCACCACAAACAACCAAACTTTTTTTTTAATAGTATTCTACAGTTTATAGATCATTTTACTAAATTTACTCAGTAAGGTTACTTAATTTTTAAAAAAAAATGTTTTGTTTTGGTTTTATTCCCTATTTTATAAATGAGCAAGTTGAAGTTCAAAGAGGTTGTCACTTCCTTGTATTCATTTTAATAGTTAAGACTCAGATCCAGAATTTGAACCCAAGTTTTCAGCCTCCAAAACCAGTTGTCATTCCCCTATATCCTAGCATTTGTACAATTCAACTCACTTAAATAGATGGGAATAAAAAATAATGGCCTAATATTTTAATTCAGTGTTAGGTTGCTTATTGTTATCCAAGCTAACATTACTGATGAACTAACTTTTAACCTTATAAAAGGGAAAAGCCCTTATTAAGGTTCCCGACTATAGTATTTATCCATTCTTCCTTTACAACTTCCTTATCTCTTGTTCATTATTGCTTTTTACCACAACTTTGATCCTGACTTCCAGGGCTGAGGAAACAGTCAGTCAGCAAACATCTATTGAGTGCTTACTGAGTGTGAGGCTCTGTGCTAATTAATAGGAATACAAAAAAAGGTTAAAAAATAGTTTCTGCCTTCCAGAAGGTTCTGTTCTGATTATGAGGTGGAGGAGGATGTTGATGATATTGATGATTGATGATGATGATGATGATGATGATGACATTTGCCTAACCCTTAAATGTTTCATATATATTTTTAATTGATCCTCACAAAAACCCTGGGAGTAAGTGCTATTTATTTATTTTTACTAAAGAAAAACCAGAAGAGACAGATTGTAGCAGACAACAAGTAACTAAGGCAAAATTGAACTTAATCCTGTGCTGAGGCCAACTCATAATAGCATAGAGCTGATTATTATGATCTGAGCATTTTATGCTTCAGAAATAGGTAAACATTACAAATCAGGGCTAGACTTATTTTATTATTGATTATCTAAATTTAATGAATTAATAGAGGAAAATGTGAATAATCAAGATGAAATTTAAGAGTACAATGTGCATACATTTTATTTTTGGAGAGCTGATTGATAAACATTTACCAACTGGCTACTGAACCAAGGTCTTCCTAACTTCAGTCTCACAGTATGGTACCTCCTAGCTTCTAGAACATTTTTAAAATGGAATGTATAAGATATATAGGGTATATATAGAATGGGGCAGGTTTTGTATTAGGGGTCCAGATAAAAGCTATGTCAGTTAACTACCCATTCAAAGTTTTTCTTTGTTTTTTGCTGATCTGCTTTGTGGGTACCATATAACTCTTGCATAAAATAACAAAACAAATCCTATAGTAGTTTACTTAGTACTTCCTCATCTTTTGACCATAGATATCTTCTTAGTTATCATTCCAGTAACTTGCCTTTCCTATGTCCCAAATATAAACTTGGTATTTGATTAGAATACCTAAGTACAATTCAAGTAGGAACATTTTATTTCGGTACAGTAGTTGCTCAGCTTTGAACAACCATGAAGCTATTTCATTACTGCACTGGGTTTAGAAAGCCATAAAATAAGTCAAACAGTGCGTGAAAAGTGTAGAATCTAAGGTAACAGTTAAACTCCTGGCTGACAAAAATGCTTCATGAAGTTAAGTTCTATTGAAGGGGCTCTCCCAATGGAACGGCAAAGCCAATTTATTTCTAGCTGGGGTCATATGTACATGTGCATGTGCATATCTACCTCTATGGTTGCAGAGAAAATGTCACTTTAAAATAGAAAGACAGGATATTAAGTTGGTTATAGTCTTTGTGATAATATTGGAGTAACAGGAGAAACTAAACAGAGCTTGTTAAATGCCTCATATTCAGGTCAGATGGCAATTGCTAGGTGGCATTGAATAGAAGTAATAAATATCTTTCTACCTTCATAAGGTTGGGCATTATAATAAAAATACCAAGTCTCCCATGAATCTTTTCATAATCTCATGGGCCTTATAAAGAGCCTACTTTAAAACAGATTTTTCCAATAGGAGTTTTGGGAACTTCTATTCAAAGATCCTTTGAACTTCAAAATAATTATTGAGGGTGGGGCATAACAAAATGACAAGTAAAATTTGGAGCATGATCTAGAGAATGTAATTTATTGTTGGGAATAATTTATCATCTGAGGTAGATCATATTAAAACTCATAAAATTTATTCTATTATAAAATTAAATTTAATTGTTAACTGTATTTAGATTTTTTAAATTATATTGCATAAAATGTGAACTTAGACAACTCTATGACTGCAAAATTATGGAGCAGGTTTTGATTTACACTGATAAAGAAAATTCCTTACCAGGAAAACCCTGTATCAAAATCATAAATTGAGTCTATTGCTCAAAATATCGTAACTTTTCAGTTACTTCCTTTTTGTATCTGTCAATATTTTATTTCATTCCATTCTTATAAACAAAATGAAACAAAACAAAGTATGTTTAAGATGTTCTCTGATTATCAAGTTCTTCTTTTTTCAATGTATTGTTTCAGAAATTTCCTTCCATAAATATGCACCTTAATACTTGTCAATAAAAATTAGACAAAATTATGTTGTAGAACATAAGGCAAAAATATACAAAATTATGTTGTGGAACATAAGGCATAAAAATATACAAAATTATGTTGTGGAACATAAGGCAGCTAAGGTGAATCTGAAATCAGGAAGAACTGAGTTCAAATTTGTCCTGGATATTTACTATCTATATGACTCTGGACAAGTCATTCATGCCTATAATGTACACTGTTGTTATCTATTTTTATATTGTTTTCTCATTCATCTTTATTCTAGGTCAATTCATAAATCATCCCATGCTTTCTTGAAGTATTTTATATTCATAGTTTCACAAATTGACATTTCATGACATTCATATACCATTATTACTTTAACTTTTTCTTAGTGGAAGGTTATCTACTTTGGTGCCAGTTCCTATCTACAACAAAAAAAGGGCTGCTATAAATCTCTTGACATATATGGGATGTCTTTCTATCTTTGATTTGGTTGGACCAAATGCCCAGCAGTGGGACTTCTGGGTTAAAGCATAAAGCTTCATTGCTTTTATATAGCCATGTATTGTCATAAAATGGCATGTAAGGGGGTAGCTAGGTGGCACAGTGGATAGAGCACTGATCCTGGAGTCAGGAGGACCTGAGTTCAAGGCCTCAGACATTTAATAATTACCTTGGACAAGTTACTTAGCCCCATTGCCTTATATTAATAAAATTAAAAAAATAAATATGGCATATATAGACATACAAGTGATATATACAATATATACTGTGCATATAAACATATAAGTATATATTATAGATGTATAAATAGATATCTATGTAGATACCTATGTTTATCTTTGTATGTATCTATGTACCTATATATGTATGTATTTATGTATGCATCTATCTAAATGTGGTGGAATTCAACAAGAGAAATACTTTAGCCTTATGTCATGATTTTGTTTGTTCTTGTGCTACTTGCTCCCACTTATTTGCATGAAGATCAAACTATCTGGGGGTTCAAAGACCTGAAGCAAGGGGTTCTTTACCTAGAGATAGTTTGCTGTCCTGGTACTGTCTAAAGTGTAAGCTATTCGACCTGCGTGGAGTTCAGCAAATAAAAACTATGGAGATAGTTGCAAGGAATTTTAACCAAAAATAAGACTATGACCTTGGGCTGATACATTGCAATTTTGCCCTGCAAATTGTGGCAGACCTGGTGCAGGACCATGCATCTGACAAAGCCTACATGCCTTCAAAAACCATCAGGGAACAAATACAGTGTAAGAAACCATGGCATCCTCATGACACAGTGGGTATATGTTAACTTTAACCTTAATAGAATTAGGTGAGCAAAACATGACATTTAGGAGCTTCCATGTGTAGCACAGTTTTCATTATTTTATTTTTTACAATTTTGAGGGTACATAGTGAATATTTTCTTAATTGCATAAATAACATTGCAAAAAATTAAAGCTGGTACAAAGTTGGAAGGATAGAGTCAGAATCTAAAAATAACTTGACAGACATATAGGATTTATTCAGTTGGAATCTGTGGACTTTTAAAAATAGTTTCATAATTATATTTGAATATAATTGGTTTCCTTGATAATATTCTATGTAATATTTTGAGAAACTGTCCATAGTTTTTAACCATACTCCCAAAGGGATTCAAGATACACAATAAAAATGTTAAGAAATCCCAGGCTAGAACATTGTACTGAATCTAAAAGAATGAATGAAATTCAGGAGGGACAGATGTAAAGATTAAATTGGATATGAAAAATGATCTACACAAGTGCAAGATAGGGAGAGACCCGGTTAGAGAATAAGAAATATCAGAGGATTTTAGGGGCTTGCAAACTCCCTATGAATCAGCAGTATGATAAGATATAGGGGAAAAAAGGTAATGGAATTTGGGTAGCATTAAAAGAGGTTAAGGTTCCAGGGAATAGTCCCACTGTCCTTGTCATTCCTCACCTAGAGTTCTGTATTTAGTTCTGATTTATATATATATATATATATATATATATATATATATATATATATATATATATATATAAAAGAGAGAGAGAGAGAGAGAGAGAGAGAGAGAGAGAGAGAGAGAGAGAGAGAGAGAGAGAGAGAGAGAGAGAATGAGAGAATAGAGGGCCTTGAGTGCATCTTGTATTAGGTATGGTTGAAGGAATTTGAGATTCTGAAAAGATTCAGGGCACCAGATAATTTGCTTCAGGTATCTGAAGGACTTTCACTTAGATGAGGGTTTATACTTGTTTTTCCAGAGAACAGAACACAGAGTGATAGTTAGAAGCTGCAAAAATGAATTTTTCAGACTGGATGTGAAGAAAACTCTTCCAACAAGTAGATCTATCTAAAAAGGGAATGAGTTCAGGAAGCTTTGGGTTCACCTTCCCTGGAGATATGTGTAACCTGAAGCTAGAAGATCACTTGCTAAGTATTTTGGTGGATATGAAATGCAATGAATAGAGCTCTGGTTCAGGACTCAGGAACTAATAGGTCCAAATTCAACCTTAGATACTCACTGACTGTGGGTCCCTGGCAGTTCATGGAAACTCAATGTCTGCCTTACTTTCCTCAGTTGAAAATTGTGTATAATAATAATCATCTGGATTATAAGATTATTGTGAGAAGAAAATGAGATACTTGGAAAGCAGCATTTAAACCTTAATACACTACTTAAAAGCTAGCTGTTACTACCATAATTTTACAGTGAATCTTCTCCTTCTATATGAATTTGATGGTGCCTTCCAGCACCAATTATATTAGACTAAAATGATCAGATTCTGTGATGGGAGGTGGTATATCTGGGATGTCAGTTTAGCATTTTTTTCAACTAATAAATTACAACTCAAACTTACTGTTTTAAAACTGTTGAAATTGAATATAGTTAGGTTTGTGAGACAGACCTACTATAGACTCTAGACTACTATAGACAGTGAGAACTATATATATATATATATGTTCTCAGAGAGATTAGGAAAAGAAATAACAAAATCATTATAAAATTATTACAGGTTATCTTCTGTATTGTTGTTACTATTGGTATTGCTGCTGTTGATGTTGTTGAGGAATTTCAGTTGTTTCTGACTCTTCCTGATCTCATTTGAGGCTTCCTTGTCAAAGATACTAGACTACTTTATCATTTACTTCTTTAGTTAATTTTTCAGATGAGGAAATGAAGGTAAACAAAGTCATATCACTTGCCCCAGGGTCATACAGGTAGTAAATATTTGTAGTCAAATTTGTACATAAAAAAGGAGTCCCCCGATTCCTGGTGCAACTCTCTATTCACTGTACCATTATCTAACTGTCTTATATGCATTTTAAGGGTGGGTGCCCTCTACCCACCTCCCCCACTTGATATAGAGTAATTTATAAATGTTAAACTTCTTTAGAAATTAATCAAAACGCCTCTTGATCATCATCTCCCAAATATTTTGGTCACTTTATTGACTAATCTTGCTATTATCATACCAGGTCTAGAAGGGATATTGATTTTTTTTAAAAATTCACTTACTTCACCTATCTGAGATAGAAAGCAATGTACCAGTCCTAGTTTGGGAGATGATCGCTATCAGCATATGAGCTTTTTTGATTTTTGATCTTTGAACCCATACATGACCATCCTATGTCATGTAGTTGTCTGTGCTATTTCCTAACCATATTTTGTATTAAAAAGGCTTATATCTTTTTCCTTCAAGTGATTCAACATGGTGAGCTAGCCTGTACAGCCTCAAACCAATACAACAGTAGCCAAGAGTCCCAAATTTCCACTGAATATTTTAAGAAATCAAATATTTGCCTATAGCCACTGAAGAAATTAAAGTGTTGCCATCATATGTATGGGAAATTCTGTGTTTGGAAAGGCACACTAGAAGAGATTACTGTAGCTTTTCCTCTTATTCATTAAATAACTGGGGTCTCAGGTGCATGGTACAAATTGGGCTGAGGATCTGTTATTTCACACAAATAAAAGATCAAAACACATCTGATGTTAAGTTTTAACCCCAAAAGTTACCTCTTATTTGAACTGTACTTTTTAAAGCTATGATGGTGCTAGCAATAACAAATTTTGGGAAGATACTATAAAATAAAGCTTTTCTCTTTAAAATTATGTTGCTAATGGTGGGGATTTTTTTTTAGTTTTCTTAAGATTAGTCTCAACAGACAGTTAAGACTAATGAGCAGTTTATGTTAAATGATGAGGATTTAGAGATTGTAGAGACCTAGGGGATAATAGTCTCCCCAGTTTACAGATGAAGAAAGTGAAACTTTAAAAATTTAAATAACTTGTCCAAGGTCATCTAATTGGTTTGTGGCAGAGTCAGGAATCAAATCTGTATTATTTGACTCTAATTTTGATGCTCTTTACAAAAATAAAACACTTTTTATTGTGTTTGGGATAGAAATCACCTCGATTTAAAGCAGGTATTCTTTTGACTAACCAGGGCAGACATCTCAGTCTCTGGAATCCCTTAAAATATCCATCATTGTAATACAAAACCTCTCCACTTGTATGCATAGCTACCTCTGTGATCTGCAATTTTCACATTGGCATGAGATGTCCTGACAGAGTTTCATATTTTTTCACAGTCTGTGTAATAATAAGAATAAGGATAAGAATGTCAATGATAATAACATTTGCATTATGCATTAAGGTTTATAAAACATTTTATATACAGATTATAATCTTTTGATCTCACAATAAACATATGAAGTAGGAATTATTATCTCTATTTTTGCAATGAGGAAATGAAGGAAAACAGGTTAAATAGCAGGAAAAGAAATGAACAAAGGAAATGAACTAGTCTAAGCTCCTCATGAATCTTAACTAGTATCATCTTAATAGAAATAAAAGGAAGGTACTATTGTTACCTCCAATATACAAATGAGGAAACTGAGGCAAACAGAAAGCAAATTATTTTCCCAGGGTCACACAGCTAGTAATTGTCCAAGTTGGATATGGATTCAGAGTCAGCCCCCTAGCTGTTATGTCACTAAATTTCAAACATTATCTTAGTTTTAAAAATGGAACATACTACTATTCAAAAGTTGATTTGGTCCTCTAAGATTTTGAAACACATCTTACCTATCCTTCTTGTCCTTCATGCATTCTTGTCTTTCTGAACACTGGCATCAAAACTCATCTAAAAATGGGAGCCACTAACCAGTACAAAAGTATTCCTAGTGACCATGTCTTGACTTCGAAAATCAATATTTCTGGGGTAGCATTGAGTGTCAGGTCTGAAGTCAGAGACACTTATCTTCATGAGTTCAAATCCAGCTCCAAATGCTTACTAGCTGTATGATCCTGTGCAAGTCCCTTCACCTGCCTGCTTTATTTTCTTATCTTTAAAATAAACTGGAGCAATGCATAGTGAATCACTCCTATAAGCCAAGAAAACTCCAATGGGGTCACAAAAAGTCAATCAGACATGACTAAAAATTCAACAACTGCTCCCTTAAGTAGACTACTGACTTAAAAAAATTGTTTGTACTTTTGGTTTTTAATGCCCATCATTTCTAAAAGTAATCCTCCTCATTCCCCTCCTGATAACAGTTTTTCATCATAGCAAAAAAAAACAAACCCAAAAACATGGTTAAACAAAATCAGCTAATACATTCACCAAAACTAGAAATGTAGCAATATCCCAAACCTACAGACTACTTAATTTTCCCAGATTTGCTTTCTGCATCTTCACTTCTGTGACTAGACTCATTGTTTCCTTGCACAGAAGAACCTTCTTTGCTTCCTCTAAAAAGTTCCTTTTGGCATTCACCTATTAACATGACTTGGATATGAGGTTCAATAAGCATTAACCGACCTCTCTTGATGATTATTGTATCCTACTTCAATCAACATTTATTAATAGCCTACAATGTATAAGCACTTATAAAGCTACAGGCAGGGAATATCCATTGGAAAAAAATGAAAAAATAAACCAATCTCTACTCACAGATACTTTAAATTCTAATGAAAAAAACTATAAACTTAAATACACTAAAATTATATATCTTCTTATCCATCTTTAATCATATATATATATATATATATAAAATAACAAAGTGAATAAAATAAATAAATGAAAAGTAATTAAATAATTAAAGGAAGAGAAGGTCTCTGTGAAGCAAAAGTAAGGAAGGAGAGCATTCCAGAATCTCTAATTGGAATGAAAGATTATGTGTCTTTTATGAAGAATGGAGGAAAAAAACATTTTGACTCTTTGTGTGTGTATCTCTCTCTCTCTCTCTCTCTCTCTCTCTCTCTCTCTGTGTGTGTGTGTGTGTGTGTGTGTGTGTGTGTGTGTGTGTGTGTGTTTGTGTGGGTATGTGTGTGAAAATGAGAGGAGAGAGAAGCAAGTGATAGCTGATCAGACCAGAAAGTAGGCTTAAATACAGGTTGTATAAGATTTTTGATTTCAGCAGAAGGATTTATATATTACTTGAGGCAATAGAGTTCAGAGTTAGGCAGTACATACAATATAGAAATTAGAACCAGGAATACCCAGATTTAAAACCTGTTTGCTATACCAATTAGCTATGTAACCCCAGGCAAGTCAACTTAATGTATTCCAGCCTTGGAGTTGTTATCCGTAACTCTAGATATATATCTATATCTATATCTATATCTATATCTATATCTATATCTATATCTATATCTATATCTATATCTATATCTATATCTATATCTATATCTATATCTATATCTATATCTATATAGGTTGATATAGATATAGATAGAGAAATAGAGATATATAACTATAGATATAGATATATAACTATATGTAACTATATACATATAACTATAGATAATGATAGGATCTATTTCATAGGATTGTCGAATGGATGGAGTAGAAGTAGTACTGGTAAGAGTAGTAGTGTAGTGGTAGCAGTAGTATTTCAAAAGGCTTTTCCATCTTGTCTGCATGCATCTGTCAGATGAATTGCCTATAGAACTATTTCATTCTCTTTATAAATTGACTCTTAGTCTTTTTCAGGAGTCTATTACCTTTTATCATAATATAGTGACAGAAAACTAAATTCTATTCTTTAATCTCATCTGCTTAGCTTGTTGCTTCCAAATCTTATCTTCCTTTCTTTTCCAAGGCCATAATTTTCATTTTAATGATGGGATGAAGGATGTGAATTCAGAATAACTTAATTTTCTTTCTAATTCTTCTAGTTAGTCCCTAAATGATCTTAGATAAGTCACTTACCCTTTCTAGGCTTTCTTTTTGTAAAAGAGGAAGTTGGATTAGTGAAACTCTAAAATTCATTTCACATTTAAATCTTGTGATACTATTTATGATCAAACTTCTTATTCCTCCAAGTTTCATTATCACTGTATTTCACAGTCAATAGAGATATATTTTTGGTTTATATCTTAGTAGTTCATCATATATTGAAAGTATCTGGCTCATTTTGTTAGGACTTGGAATGGAAATCTGTAAATCGTTTCAGTTCACTCAGTGAAGAACAATTTTCAAAGTCTTCTGTCTGATTGTTGCAAGTCAAAGATCAATAAATTTCCCCAGATTAATGAACTTCACCATATGATAGAATAATAACTTTGGACCTCTTCAACTCTACATACCTTGCTTCCTTTTCTGTCTTTTGTCATTTTCAAAGAAATTTAAACTTACATTTAAAAATTTGAAAGGTACTAAGGGAAAAAATGAACCTTAAGTGTCTATCTGCAGGGAACAAAAGCCAGAAAAGGAAAGTTAAGGAAATAAGAAGTGTTTAGTATGTTACTTTATGACAACCAAAAATTATATGAGAACAGAATGAAAATTGAAATATAAGGGTTTTTATGAAAATTGGTTAAAATTTTACATGTGAATTCCAACCTGTTATTAAAATTTTCTGAGCCAGACAGAAAATTGAATGCAGACAAGGAATAGCACTCAGTGACAGTGACATTCTTTGACAGAGCCATTCTTTGAATATCAGCAGTGCTAATTATATTCAATCTGACAGCAGTGGTTTAACCCGTTCACCAAAGGAAGCTGCTTCCTACAGGACCAGTGATCCGAGTCCTCATTTGGATGTCAATCTAGGCAAAAAATGTGCATTTTAAGTGTATTTATAATTGTGAATCACTACCATAAAAATGGTGAACATCTTTTCCCCTCAGTAGAATGTTGCATGTTTTTTGCCCTCTCCACTTGGGGGCCACATTTCAAACTAAATCAAAAGGAGGCGGGGAGGGAAGATTTTCCCTCAGGAACATTTTAATTTTGTTGTACGAATGAGACAAGTTTGATAATCAGAATGGCAGTGTTTTACTAACCAATTTGTATTTTATGCATTGAAGCAATGAAGGATCTGGATTAATTGGTGGCAACTCATCTGTAGGATATGATATGTAGTAGAGATTTAGGAATTGTGATGGCGGTCTGATCATGTCTAAAACCAAGAAATATTTCTGATAAAAATAGTCATAATTTTTGGATCATACATCTAAGTAAGAGAAGCAGTCATAATGGTTTAGTCTCACTTTCTCATTTTCCAGATTAAGAAACTTAAGTCTAATTAATGTTAATTACTTGGTCCTTGTCATAGAGATCACAAGTTATGTAGGTGATGCCCAAACCTAAGTCTTCAGGCTTCAGATTCATTTCTCTTTTTATAGTACCAATCATTTTATAGTTTCATTGATATTGACTAATTGTCTATATTAATTATTCTTATATTACTTTTAATATATTTTTTGAAGTTAGGTGGAGTAGTGGACAGAATACTAGATTTAGAATCAGGAAATTCTGAGTTCAATTTCAATCTAAGACCCTTGCTAACTCTCTCATCCTATACAGGTCACTCAACCTATATCTGCCTCAATTTCTTCAACTGTAAAATGGTGATAAGCATAGCATTTACTGCATGCACTTATTCTGGGAATTAAATTATTTGTAAACACAATATAGAATCTGACTCATAGGGCACAATAGGAAACATAGTAAGGAATATTAATACATTTATTTATACCAATGACCCACCAATGATCAAAGCTCTGCGATCACCCTTTTAAGGACAACAGTATTATGTGGATTTATCTAGGATATGTCCAATTTTGCTCCCAAAGATGTCAACTCACATTGTATTTTGAGAAACAGTATCAAGGGTTATTTAGGGATAATTATCATGATAAAATAAAGAAATAAAATTAAAAAATAAGGGTGTAATCATTTGTATGTTCTTAGTATAACTTTAAACCAGATTTGGAATCTTTTACAAACTGTGTAGCTTTTGAAAGGATTTTGCAGAAAGTAACCACTCTTGCCAAATGTTAATTTTGATGAAACCAGTGTCTAAAGATCCCTTCTCTGCTTGGCAGGTCAAATTGCTCAAGATTAGTAGATTGTACTACATGATAGAATATTAAACAGATTAGAACTTATTACAAACTAAGATCTATTGGAGAAATTGACCTGATTGGGAGATATTTTCATTTAAGCTGCTCAAAATGACTCTAGAATAATGAAAGATATTGAATATCAGTAAGAAGTAGAAGTAAAAGAGCTATTTCATGCTGGGGCTTTTTTCCTGAATATCAAAACTTGGACATCTTGCAGTTGCTAAAGTAAGGGATGAAAGAGCAAAGTGGCAGTTGTAAGGAAACATATAGTAACAACTCCTTGGAATCATTAGCTTTCAAAATAGGATATGGCTATATTTATAGTTGCTAATATTTTACTCGACAGACAAGAAGCAGAAGGTAGTTTTCAAAATGGAGGACTGCTCAGAAGAGGCCAGTTGAATACTTAAGATTTCATGTTAAAATTTACATCCTTTTCACAATGAGTAACATTATTGATAATGTATTAAAAGTAAAACTTTTCCCCTTATATTTCTCTGATTCTTAAATTCATTATAAACAATTCAGTTCTTTTATGCACCTTAGTCAAGGGACACAAAATAAAGTGATTAGTGGTACCACTTGAAAGTGGTCTTATTAATAAGAGAGAGGGAATAACCATGTCAAGATTAATCGTTTATCCCTCCCCCAAATGAAGCAGTCATGTTTATTGCTGGTATTACATAAAGGTCTATATTGATCATCAAATTAAAACAGTGCCTGAAATAGCAAGGTGTGTGACAGTTAAGAATTATAAATTCATCAATGAAATGAGGAAAGTAAGGGATCTGGGCTGGTAGCCATGGGGGATGATGCAGCTGCATATTGCTAATAGTAAATGAAGGCCATCCAGCACAAAAAGGAAGCCAAAAAACTTTTCTCTGTTCCTGAGAAGATTTAACAATAGTTTCCAATAAAATATTAAAGCACAACAAACTCTTGCTAGATCCTGTTAAATACTAAAAAAAAACCCCTAGAACTCTACAATACATATCCCCAGAGCACAATGAAAAATTTTGGGTGATTGATATTTTTGTATGGATTGTCTGGAAATGATATTAACAATAATGAGAACAAGATCATAACAAATATTAACAATTAGGTATTAAGAGAGATTCCATTTATTACCTAATAGAAGTGGAGAGAAGGTGGTGGATGGGAGTATCTCCAAGTAGGAGAGTCACAACAGTGGTTATTAAAGGATATACCTCACAGTTCCCTTCATATCAGATCCTAAATTTAAATCCCTTAGCTGCTTCTTGAATTGTGTGTATGCAACTCTTTTCCAAACCACTGATACTGGTAGCACACTTTATTTTATTGATATCCAAATTTAATTTGCATCTAGGTATATGTATCCAAAACCTACCACTTTGAGCTTTCTTCAAGAGTTTGGAAGGTAAGGGTGGAAGAAAAATGTGATAGGAAAATGGGAAAACTAAAAAAAAATGAAAATGAGAAACTGCTGTTTTTCTAGGACTGAATGAAATTGGGCATATAACTTGAAGTTGAGAGGCAACATTATTTAATATTTTAGAAAATCCACTGTGAATTGGGACACCTGTCTACTAATCCTGAGATTTCTTTTAATTCTGTTTTTGACTATGACTACCTTTTATGAGCTTCTCCCTCCTTTATATATAAGATAAGAAAACTAGAAAAGCTATGAGCTATAGCATATTCTGCTTTCATATTCTATGCTGCTTTATTATCAGTTTTTCATATCCTGTGTATCATCATTTGCTAGCTCCTTTATATTGAGGAATATTTTAGGTACTTTGGGGGAAGTGTTAAGATAAAACCTACTCTATCTACCACCTTGTATTGAGAATCAGATACAATAATGTAAATGAGAATATTTTAGCACATGTCGATATAAATTGTTATGAAATTCCATACCATGATAACCTTCTTTAAGATCTGCAGTTCATTTAGAATGACAATGCAAGCTTCAAAAACAAAGACAATAGACAAATAAAATACCCCATTACAAATCACAGTAGTCTTAGTTTTGCCTTTACATTCTGCATCTAGGGGGGGAAAAAAAGATATTTTTTCCCCTTGCTCTGTAATATAATGCACATTTTTGTTCTCCATGACATGCTGAGTTTAAATCACCAAATCCTACTGAAAGTATGTTATTTCTTAACCTCTTTAATTGCATATATGAATGATCACATAGAGACAGTTTTCCTTTAACTATGACATCACCATTAACTACAGTTATTCAATGACTACAAGCCTATAAGTAGACATTGACTGTCTTCATGATTAAAAAATGTTGACTTTATCCTAACTAGACAATTGAAGAGGATGTAAAGAAGATTTAATAAGACCACATGGTAGAACTATATAATCGTGGAAGATTTGTCATTGCAACAGTCTTACCTGTGTGTAGTGCTTGACCATTGTCAAGGTATTTTCACAAACATCCTCACAAGAGTCCTTTGAGGAAACATAAAAGCTAATCTTCTTGCTTTTCTTGTGCTTCTAACCCAGTATTTTTTCACTATATTACAAAATTCTGACAATAGACTGTACTTGTTTTGATCATCTATTTACATGATTTCTTGTATGTTATTTGTTACTATAATATTGAGCAATCATAGTAATAAAGAGCTTAACCTTTCTTGACCTCTCTGTCTTGAGGAAAATAAAGTGGAATTAAATAAGGTATAACTGGAATTATATAGTTTGTAATTCCTTAGCTCTATTGTGGGATGCTAAAAAAGTTATTCATTGCTATTTCTATAAATGTAGAGAATGCAGATATATGTGATTATAGATGACAGACTAGTTGTGATCTTAATGTTCATAAAATTATAGGATTTGAAGAACTTTTAAGGGAATTGAGATAGTTAATGAATTTGTGATTTTTTTGATATAGAGACCTAATGCAATCAACTCTTTCTCTAAAACTCAGTCATAGAATTGCCTAGACTTTAAATCAGAGAGATTTCCTTGCCCAGGCTCACACAGCAAGTATGTGTCAGAAGTAGTCTTGAAGCCTAGTTTCAATACAATTACTTTAATAACTATGCCTTAGAGGATGTAATTTTTATAAACGATGTATTTTTCTGACTTGTCTTCAAATTCCTCTCTAAAAATTAAAATTTTAGGTTGCATGATCTCACACTTCTTTTCAATGATATTCCTAAATTAATACAGAATTTGGTAAAAGGAAAACTAGAACACAGTGCCAGTATATCATTCATTTTCCCATGATGCTTTGGATTAAATATTTATTTGATTATAGTCTTTGCATTATCAGATGATGAAACTTCCTTGGCTTATCTTATACTCACACTTTTGTGCAAATCAAATTTTAAAATTGTTTTCCAACACTCTTTTTGAAACAGAAAACATGGTCATCTTTCCTTTTGTCTGTTCTTTATATCTATAAGAAGAGTTACAGTTTTTCTAGAAGTTGAATTTCTGATTGATTCCACATGTGTGCTCTATGATTAATACAGTTTTCTTTATTGGTTCTGAGCCCTGTTCTTTCTTCCTGATACATCCTTTTCTTTGTCAACTTCATTCACTCATTCAGTTTAGCTGCCACCTCTGTGAAGATTACTAGCAAGTTTATATATCCAGTTCTTTCTTCTCCTCCAAACACCCAATCCATAGTTCTCTGTATATAATTATTCCTACTTGGAAATTCAGCCATCACTTTAAACTCAGTCTTTCCAGTCAAGCTTGTCATCATTCTACCCAGACTTGTAACCTTAGATTTATTCTTATTGCTTCTTTCTCCTTCTTATTAGCTAAGATAATAAGTTACTTGTTTTTTCTTTACCATTTGCTTTTATGCTAATATATAAGACAAAAATAGAATCCCCTAGGTTATGTAATGGATAGACTGTTGGACTTGGAATCAGGAACACGTGGGTTCAAATTCTATCTCAGCCATTTACTACCTATGTTGCATTGGATATGTCACTTAACTCTGTCAGGCTCAGTTTCCTTATCTGCAACATGAAGGTAAGCATAGCAACTATCTCCCAGGATTTTTGTGAGGATCAAATGAGGTAAGATGTAAAGAAAAATCTACAGGTCTTAAAGTGCTATTGAAATGTTACATATGATAATTTTTCAGATGTTATCTTTTATTTCTGAAAGTATTTTTGATCAATCACTTCTTTTGTTATATAGCTTTCATTCAAGTTTAGATCCTCCTACCTAGACTTTTTCAAAAAATGAAATAAAATAAAACAAAGAATTGTATGTTTATCACCTTCATACTCTTTCCTCTACAATCCATCCCTTATTCTAGAACCAAAACAAACTTTCTTAGGACAAATCTGATGACATCATTCCTCTGTACACAAATTTTTAGCGGCTCTATATTATGAACTGAGCTTGATTTTCAAGCTAACCATCATTTGACAATAGCAAATAGCTTTAGCTCATATTGTTCCTACACCAATCCCAAATACCCTCTATAATTTAGCAGTTCTGAGCATACTTCCACATGCATGTCACACTCCAAAGCCTTTATTCTTCTGCACTCCATATCCCAGTCTTGGCCTATCAAATTCCTATGCTTTAGTTAAAAACCAATTCATATACTCTCTTTTTTAAAAAAAAAAAACAGATCATATACTGCCTTTTTCTTTAAGTCTTCACATTTATTAACCTTTCAAGTTTATATAACATTCTGTTTAGTTCTATAATATATTTTAAATTTATATTATAGGGCAGCTAGATGGCGCAGTGGATAAAGCACCGGCCTTGGAGTCAGGAGTAGCTGGGTTCAAATCCATCTCAGACACTTAATTATTATCTAGCCGGGTGGCCTTGGGCAAGCCACTTAACCCCATTTGCCTTGCAAAAACCTAACAAAAAAAATTGATATTATAGTTACTTACCTCTCTGCCTATACCACCACTAGAATGAAACTTCTGCAAGGACAGTGTCTATATCTAATCAAAATTCAGTATCTCCCCCAAAGTCTACAATCCTTCTCTGTGCTCAATGGCAATCAATATTTTGAATGTATTGCTTATTATATTATTAATTAGTGAATAGTTTTAATCTGATCTTAAAAATGAACCTAGTCTTAAAGGGATCAAGAACTGAGGACAAAAAGGCAGGAGAATTTTAGGGGGGGGAAAAAAAGAGGAAAATGGTAAAAAGTCTGACTTGGCTATGACCTAGAGAATCATAGAAACTTCAAAAGTTGAAAGAAATTTCAACATCAATTTCAAGTAGTACTTAAAGCAGACTACCCTTGACATTCTCAGTATCTTCTTGAATACCTCCAACAATGGAAAATTCCATAGTTTTAGACAACAATAATAATTCAGAGCACATATTTCCCTATAATATTCAGGTAAAATTCACTTCATCTTTCATATGATCATTTTCATTGGTTTAGATATTACTACAGCTTTAATGAAAACTAATATTACATTTACTTTTCTGTCTGCATATCGCATTTTTGAATTCTGTTAAACAGGTAGATATATAAATCCCTTTGGTCTTTTCCATATGCCATCTAGTCATTTCTTCTCTATCTAGTTTGTGAACCTTAAGTGGAGGTTTTTATATTTACACTAATAAACTCTATTTTGTTGGTGTGGAAGGTTGAATTAAAATATGTCCTCTTTGGCATTATAACTTTTAATTTGATAGTTAATCATCTTGTTTATAGACCACTAAATTTCATGTAGCCTAACAAAGTTATGGTTGACATGTAGAATACTAGAGCTAACATTGTTTAAGTTGAAACTGTGGCCCCCATATATGAAATTGTCTGATAATTGATTAGGCTTAAAACTATTATGCATTTCTTCAGTCATTCATGCTATACACTACAACTGACTCCTGTCCCTTGATTCATTCACCCAGAAATCAAAATTTTGCCTCATATCAGTCTGCTTTTTTGTGTCTTAATATTAGGCTTTGATTTTGATCCTACCTCTGATGTTACCTTATGCCTCTGGACATTGCTGGCTAATTTAGTTACTTATAAAACTCTTATCAACAAATTAGTCCACAAACCCTGGATTTCATTTCCACTGTGTCTTACCTTTCCTATGCCATTCCTTTTTTAAATTTTGTTTTAATTTAAGGCAATGGGGTCAAGTGACTTGCCCAAGGTCACACAGCTAGGCAATTATTAAGTGCTGAGGCCGGATTTGAACTTAGGTCTTCCGAATTCCAGGGCCAGTGCTCTATCCACTGTGCCACCTAAATACCCCTCCCATACCATTCCTAAAGAGAAAAGGACTCATCCCCACACTACAGACACTCTATCCATGAACTTTGCTTATGGTATATATGGGTCATATGGAATAGTACAATCCTTATGCTCTTCTAGGTCAATAATGAAAATAGTGAATAGAATTCAGCTGCTCCCCACAAGCAAACTGATCAAATTCTCATGTCAGAAAACAGATAGAATTCTAAAATGCAGGAATGATTGCTGACTCACACCAACCAAGGATTCCGAAGATCTCTAGGACAGTCAACTCCTATCATGAAGCCTGGAAGCATCACTCATTAAAAGGATTAGTACCAAGCAAGGTAGTCCTAAAGCAGGATATAGAAAAATCATACTCAATATTACTATACTCATGTACTTATGTAGTATTACACTCAATATGAGAATTATGGACAAATTTCCTAGTCCTATTTGAATTAGGAATTTCATTCAAATACACAGTGCTTATCTAGCCTCCACCTGAGCACACCTAGTATTAGTGAACTTATTAACCTCCCAAGTAGGTATTTCTCTTTTTTTGGACAACTCTAATTATTGAGAAAGTGTTGGTTTTCCTCCCTTCATTAATCCTCTAACTATAAAGATAAGCATTTTTTTCCTTAAGTCACTTATTTTTCCTTTCCCTTGAACACATGAATCTTTTCTTTAATCTAGGGGTGGCTATAAAGAATAAACTGGCAGTTTTAGGAAGAGATTGGCACTTCATATAGCTAAAAGATGCAGTTTGGGGGCGATAGCACAGAATGATTTTTTTGTTTCTATTTAAATAACCTGAAAATTTCAGATTTTAAAAAGACATTGTCAGTGACAATATAATTATTAACAGAAATTCAACCATCCTAAGTCAAAGACTAAGATAATCATTTAAGCTAAAACCATAGTTATGTAAGATGTCTTAGGGTACTTTTTCTATCTCTGACAATAAATTCTAATTAAATTTTAGCTATGATTTAGGATGGTATATTCCTTTGGGATCTGATTTTGAACATGATCAGAATGCAGGTGAAGGCATCTTTGGACATTAATGTGCAGATAGAGCCATAAAATGTATTGAGGTTTAGAAATTAGTTTAGCTGGGTCGTAGGTCCAATTTTCAAAGACCAGTTTATCCTTTTGTGTCAAAATTATTTTCCAGTGACCAATATACATTCGGTGGGACTTTCAAGTTCAGTTAGTAAGTTGCTCTTCAGTTAAGTAATACAAATGACTTCAAGTGTGGGGAATACTTTTCACAGAAAAAGGTTTGAAAGTTAACTTTGTACTATCCTTTCTCTCATTTGATTACCAGTGCAATTTGAAAGTTATATATTTATGGAACTTTTTTTAAAGGGTGAACAAGTTTTCTGTTATTTATCATATATCTTAAGTAGAATAATTTAACAGATGGAAGTATGATCCACATTTCCCAATAATCAATATGGCTATTGCTTATTGGACAAAAATTAAAAATTAAGCTTGTACTTCTGCTAAATACTCATAATATGCAAATTACAATATATATGTGTATGTATATATATATAATAGTGATATTAGTAGTTATCAATTACATTAGTGCTTCAAGGTTTACAGACTACCTTGCAAATATTTCATTTTATCCTCACATGAAAATAAAATTTTCATTTTATCCTTTAGGAGGTAGGTGCTTTTACTTTCTCCAAATAGAGGTTAAGTGATTTGCTCAGGGTCACACAGCTATTAAGTATCTGAAATGGAATGTGATATCAGGTCTTCCTGACTGAGTCTAGTGCTTTATCTTGCTTCCTTCTGAAAAATGTCCTTTCCTACATTATCCATCAATAGATATTGTGACTTATCCAAACAGAGTTGTTAAGCTCTCCTTAAGAAAGGCATAATATATACTCTTTCACTGATATCTTTAGGAGATAAAGAATTGGACTTGAAGTCAGGAAGAGATAAATAAATCCCACCAGTGACAACCTGTATGAGATTGTCACTGGACTTTCAAAGCCTCAGTTTCCTTATCATATGTAAAGGCCTCCATATAAGTTAACAACCTTAAGCAGAAAGAGTCCAGAATATTTATAATGATGCAAACTGGGGCTGCAATATTTATACAAAAACAAGAAGAGAAAAAAACACCTGGAAGCTATTCTATTAGGCTGTTCCAAAATTCATCAAAGAATATCATTCTTATACAATGGTATCTCAATGCTATCTGTCTAAGGAAGGATCATTCTTTCTTGGATTAAAGTATAAGAAAAACCCACTTTTGAAGGTAGTATTTATTAACAGCATATTTATTCTATATTAACTTCAACTTTCCCCTTTCCCAGTATGGAACAAGAGTTTGAGGTTCTGTAACCATATTCAATTTCATTTATCCAGAATTATAATTATTTTATCTCTCTTGTTACTTCTTTTCAAGCACAAGGAATCTATGGGTTTGTAAGAGTCTCTAGTGGGAAATAGTAGGTAGTAGGGAAGGACAGAGAGAGAGAGAGAGAGAGAGAGAGAGAGAGAGAGAGAGAGAGAGAGAGAGAGAGAGGCAGACATTTTGTATCAGTATTAGAGGCCATTACAATCCATCCCTGTCACAGAACAGAGAGATAAATATTTGAATGGAGATTGATTGGGGTGGAGAAAGGAGAACATTGTGATGAGATTGATCAAAAAATAGAACTTCTAGGAGCAGTTAGGTGGTGAAGTGAATAGAGCATAGACCCTGGAATCAGGAGGACCTGAGTTCAAATCCAACCTCAGGCATGTAATAATTGCCTAGTTGTGTGACCTTGGGCAAGTCACTTAACCCTATTGCTTTACAAAAAACAAAAAAACCAAAATAGAGAACTTCTTACATGCTCCCAATATTCACAATTCACCTTTATAATTTGTCCAAAATGTGATTTGTCAGAATATTAGACAAATATTCAGGTGCAATTACTAGATGAATTCTCTATAGGGGTCTTTTTTAATATGAAATTTCCATTGTGCATATAAAATATGATTTAATTTGAAAAATTATACCTACATACAACTATTCAAAGAAATAATTCTATTATATAAAGTGAAATATAGGTTATACGAGATTTTAAACTCTCTTCTTTTGGAGATTACTGATCCCGTAACTTTTGTCTAATAGCATAGATAGTGGAGGTTGACCAAAGGTCTCAATCAAAGGTGTTCCAAGCACCGTTTTTCTCAACCAATGTTGATGCATTATTTTGATACAATAGAGAAGATATATCTTGTTGATATAGGTTGATAGAGGATATTTTTCAATTTATAAAGTATTATGCTTTCTCTTAAATTCATTCCATTGAATAATCAAGTGAATTGTACCTAATGCTACCTCAGTAGTTGGAAAGGTATGATTAAAAAAAAAGTTTAAAATTTTAACCCACTAAGGGTGAGGAATAGCTATTACTGAAATCTTTAAAATTATCTTTCTATAACACATTCACCATCAAAACATATCCTTGATTAAAATAACACAAATATTTCCATTTAATTGCATGAAAAGAAGTACCATTCATTGCCAGGAAGAATCTGAAGATGGCCCAAGCACAGATTGTCAGTTCAGTTTAGCTTGTTATGAATCTGTGACTGATTTGATCAAAAAAAAAAAAAAACTTGTCATCAAATGCCTAAAAAGGTCCTCGGAAGATTCTGCTGAGGAAAATGAAAGAACATTCTGCTAAGATTTTGAAAACAGCCGTTGTTAATTGATATCACTAGGAATAGAAGCCAGCAATAAAGTTGAAGGAAGGTCTCTGATGGAAAAGGCAATTTATATGTGCTATAAAGAATTAAATTATATGAAATATCTTCTTTAGTTTTTTGTTAATTTTTTATTTTTGGTTTTTAATGCATGAGAAATTTATGAGGGAGTGGGGTGGGAGGAATATTGATTAATTCAAATGAGAACAAAAGGTCCTCCAATTTATTTTTCTGTAAGCTTCTCTTTTCTCTAAGTGAAAAAAGATCATGCTTTATACAATAATGTATCCTAAATGCAAGATGACTGAGTGAAAATATACATAGCAATGGAGTTCTAACTTTAAGAAGAAAAGTGATCATAGAAGCACACATTTAGACCTAAAAATCTTTATATCCGCAGTATGATTGCACCCATTTTACTGGTTTGATACATTCAGTGTTTTAAAAATGTATTTCTTCAAAATCACTGTAACCACGATCAAAAGAAATGTAGTTAACTAGGAAACAATCTGTACAACTAGTATTTTTGACAAAGGACTCATTTCTAAAATACACAGAGAATTGAGTCAAATTTAAAGAAAGCCATTCCCCAATTGACAAATGGTCAAAGGATATGCAAAGTCAACTTACAGATGAGGAGATCAAAGTGATCCATATTCATATGAAAAATTGCTCTAAATCATTACTTATTAGAGAAATGCAAATTAAAGCATCTATGGAGATACCACCTCATACCTCTCAGACTGGCCCATATGACCAGAAAGGACAATGATCACTGTTGTAAGGGTTGTGGGAAGTTTGGGACACTAATAAATTGTTACTGGAGCTGTGAACTCATCCACCCTTTCTGGAGAGCAGTTTGAAACTATGCCCAAAGGGCAACAAAAATATGCATACACTTTGATGTAGCAGTATCACTACTGGGCCTATACCTTGAAGAGATAATGAAAAAAGGTAAAAACATCACTTGTTAAAAAATATTCATAGCAGCCCTTTGTGTGTTGGCAAAAAATTAAATCAAGTAAATGTTCTTTATTTGGAGAATGGCTTTGCAAAATGTTGTATATATATATATATATATATATATATATATATATATACATATATATATATATATATATATATATATATATATATATATGTCATAGAACACTATTGTTCTTTTAGAAATCAGGATGGATGTGAATTCAGGAAAGCCTGGAGGGATTTGCATGAACTGATGCTGAGTGAGGTAAACAGAACCAGAAAAACATTGTACACATGGGGCTGATTGTTCATTGCATCAGTGCAACAATAAGGGACAATTTGGGTCTGTCTGCGATGGAGAATACCATCTATATCCAGAGAAAGAACTGTGGAGTTTAAACAAAGACCATGGACTATTACCTTTAATTTAGCAGAAAAAAAACTGATATTTTATTTGTCTGATCTTGCTATCTCTTTTACTTCATGTTTTTTCCTTAAGGATATGATTTCTCTCTCATTACATTCAGTTTGGATCAATGTATATCCATGGGAAAATGTAAAGACTGGCAATTTGCCTTTTGTGGGAAATGGGGGAGGAAAGTAAGATTAGGCAAAAAATTATAAAACTCAAAGTAAATAAAATCTTTAAAAAAAATCATTTCTTGAATGAATAGTAGGAATAAAAATAATTTATATCATTTAAATTATAATGGATAAAGTGCTAGGATTACATTCAGAAAGACTTACTTCCTGAATTCAAATCTGTCCTCAGACATGATTAGCTGTGTGAGCTGAGCAAGTCACTTAACCCTGTTTGTCTCAGTTTCCTCATTGGTAAAGTGATTTAGAGAAGGAAACGGCAAACCACTTCAGAATTTTTGCCACAAAAACCCAAAATGGAGTCATGAAGAGTTGAACATGACTGAAATTACTGATCAACAAACTCTAACACCACAATTCATGAAATCCCCCTACAGCCTATATACACAGAATTCATTTTTAAAAATAAATATAAAGTAATTAATGTAAGATTGCATTTATTTGCATTATGGGGTATAAGTGACTGGATTAAGAGGACCTAGTTTTAGATTTTGTAAAGTCAACCCCCTGAGTCTCAGTTTCTTCATTTCTAAAAAGGATATTTTAGCTTGCTGGTCTCTGAGGCCCTTCCCAGACCTAAACCTGTAATCCTGACTCATAATCTCATGTCCTTAATCTTGAATTATAATGTATAGGCAAAAGAAAACAAATCATCTGCAACTTCACAACTTTGAGTTAAGTGTATCTTTTAATAGAGAACATTGACTTTTTTCCTCTGAATAATGATCTGGAAGGGTTGGGGGTGGGAGGAATATTGGTTAATTCAAATGAGAGCAAATAGTCCTCCAATTTATTTTTCTTTATGCAAGCCTTTTCTTCTCTATTACCTGTTGACTGTCTCCTTATGCAAAATCTTCACTTCTAGTACCATGACATTCTAATGTCAAGGAAAAAAAATTAATGATGCAAATTTCTTAAAATTCATGATCTTTTTCATTGGGGTCCATCACTGAAAGCAACAATCATCAAGCAAGTGTAAAATGAGTATCAGATTAAAATTTACTGAGTTGAAAGTTAAAAAGAAATGTAATTTCTTGTTACTGCTGATATTAATTAATCAGGCTCCATATTAGGCCCCAGTTGTTTTGAATATGGAAACCCAATAGAAAGGAACGGTAGTTTCCAACCTCTTCAAATTATGTTAAGTCTTCTGAATTTTGAATAAAGACCAATTTAAGAGAAACAATGAAAGTGATTTTCTATATCAGAAGAAAATTAATCTCAATATTTTCTTTAAAATCTAGATCTCAGGAAGTACAGGAATCTAACTGTGACTTGGTATTTGAATTTGACTCTTCATAGCCACTCAACTAAGAAAATGAATTTGGTTTTCCTTTTTGGACTCACACTTTCATGTTTGTCAAAACTTGATGGACATTAAGCAATTTATTTTTGTACTGTAGGGATTAGTAATCCTTTTCAACTATCATAATTTTCATGTACCCAAGACAAACTCAGTTGAAAAGTTTAAATATTTTCAATTTGCTAATTTTAAATCCAGAGTAATTTGAAACATTTTCCAATCTGAGTCAATAAAGCCAAACCAAACAAAATCAAACAATTGAAATATATTTATTTAAGGGTAAAACAAAATTAAATGAAGCCTTGGCTAGAAATTATGGAAATAACAAGCTTTGGGGAATCAAGAAGAACTAGAAATTCAGGAATTAATTGCCTGTGTGCACAATTACATCTGTGCATTTAACCCCAACATTCCCACTAAAATATATAATGAAAAGAATACCAGCTTTAATGTCATGGAGCAGTGGGTACACCCAGGTTATATTCCATCCTAGATTTCTTTTGATATATAAACCACCTATCCTTCAATGACTTATTTGTAAAATGAGGACACTAGACTGCATAACTTCTCAGTTTAAGTTCAGAGTTCACTTTTTGAGAGACTAAAATGATATCACATGAATTTTTGGCATAATCTGAAAACTTAAAATATAATATGCCAGAATATTTTGTGAGAATATATTTAAAAGTTATAAAGTACCATGCAGTATTTTAGCATCATCAATATTTTAAATTTAAAAAATTGAGTTATTTTGAACTTTGTAGAAATGAATAAAGATAAATTGGATTCTTTCATCATAAATTCAATCTGTTTTAGCTTCACTAATTTTGAGTGGAAAGTTTAGGTTAAATTCCTAATATTTAGGCAGTGAATAAGTTGCAATTGACCTTGAAAATTATTTTTTTACCATAGTTATTGGTAAAATCCATTTCTATTTAGTTTTTAAAATTATAATTTATGAATCTAACACTGTATTCTGAGATGAAATTAAAAACAAAGCTGAATATGTGCTATAGGTGGGAATAGACAGTTTTATTTTTGAAGTCTGTAATATAAGTGTTATAACAAACTCTCTTCTGTGACCATGGAAGAAATGTCTAACCTGAATCAAATATAAATATTTAAGTTTAGCACCCCCCTTCCCAACCAAGGAAGTTATCTAACCTACTTTCCAATCAGTTTTTCAGGGCATAAACTGTTGAAAATATTTAAATTGAATTGAATTTTATGTAAGTGAAGCTATCATGTCACCAAAATGGAGGATTATTTTATAGAACTGAAAGTTGGAAAGAACTTCAGCTACTTCTTTCAACTAATTCATAGTTATGTAGATTATATAACTGAAAATCTCAAAAGTCATGATTTGCCTAAGTTCATTTAAGTTAGAGATCTGTGACTGAATTCAGATCTTTTAACTCCAAATACATTGTGCTTAATAGTGCCTCCAATTTCCTTCCAGTGAAAAGATGAACAGAAACAGATAGCACAGTCATTCCCAAGGAATTAAAATTGGTTCTCTTGCCTTCTACTAGTCAAAGAGACATAATAACAAAGTTATTTTAATGAAACAGTGAAATATAATTATAATAGAACTGAAAAGAAAATAACTTAAAATATACTTAAAAAAGAAGACTTAAAAAGTAAGTCAGTATATTATTGCTTCTATAAATACCTTCTAGCTGGAAGGTACTGGGGATTTAAAGACAAAATGAAAACTTTACCTACTCTCAAGGAACTTAAATTTTATTTAGGGAGATGACATCTACATATATAAGTTTGTACTAAAGCATATAGAAAGTGAATTCATAAATACAAGATAAATCAATATGTCCTTTCATGAGAATTTCATAGTCTTGATCTCACATTCCTAAATGATATGAGTCAGAAATCATATTTGATCAAGTCTTTAGCACATAATGGAAAATCATGACAAACCAGACAGCACTGCCAAGCTTTACTTAAATAAGCATTAAGACCTGATTTATTATAATAAAAACTCTATCAGTATGAAATCCTTATTATGAAGAGGAAGATAAGGATGTCTATTATAAATGATTGCTTTTAAAGAAACATGCTTCCAGACATTTATAAAGTAGAAGAGACAGCATTTGGTCAAGGTTTGAGATAATTTTATACTTTATAATTTTAACCATTGAAAGAGTAAATAAGTTATTTTCTTCTAAAATGTATAGCTTCTATGTTAACATCTAGATTCAGCAAGAACACTAGTAAACGCAAAGTTCTCTTTCTAATTTTATTCTTCCTCTATCATTTATCAGAAAGGTTTAAATTTGGAAAGAATCTCAGAGATTTTCGAGCCCACCCATATCATTTTAGGAAGTGGAAGAAGTAGAATTTGAAAACATGTCTTTTGATTAGAAATTCAGGTTGTATATTTGTTTTTACATCATGTTGGTAATGAAATATAATTTATATCACCATAAGCTAGGAACTTTTTATCAATCTAATAAAAAATTTATCCAAATATTTCATGTGCTTTCATTAACACTGCTCTGTTTCAGGAAATGTCAGCAAGTTTGTCAACTGGTAAAACTTTATTAAGTATCTAATATGTGCCAGGCACTGTGCTAGGGATTTAAAAAAGGGGAAGCAAATAAAAAACAAAAAACAGTTCCTACATTAAAGCAGCCCACAATCTAAAAGTGGAGGCAATATGCAACAACTATGTAAAAGCAATCTATTCAGATCAAATTGGAAATAATCCACAGAATAATGCCCTAGAAAAAGAGATTGTGAGGAAAACTTCCTGTATGCTAATAATCAGTAAAGTTTTCACTTAAAAGTGTTAACTTAAATCAAATCATTTACATTTATTTCTTTCAAATTTTGTTAAAATAATGTTAATGGGTTTTTCTCCCCTTAATCCTTAAAAATATTTGCTTTGAAACCCTTGAATCAGTCACCTTAACGTTATCTTGGATATCTGACCCCAAAACAATCTCACAAAGAGAAAATATGAGTTTTTTGAATATGCCTCAGAAATATCCTGGGGTGGTAAATCTCCTGAGTTCAGGAGTTCTGAGTTACAGTGGACTAAGTCTTTTCGTTGTCCATCTTAAGTCCTGTGATAATACCACCAGTCTTTGGGAGCAATAGAAGGGAGAACTGTTTGACCTATCTATAAGTCACTTCTCTACAAGGTCTGGTCCCTGAGTAACCTCAGAACTTTCAGTCTCACAAACATAAGAGAAAGGAAAGATGGATAATAGACAAAGAAAGAAGGGAAGGAAGGAAAGAAGGAAGGAAGGAAGGAAGGAAGGAAGGAAGGAAGGAAGGAAGGAAGGAAGGAAGGAAGGAAGGAAGGAAATAAAGAAGGAAGCAAGGAAAAAAGGAAAAAATCCCCAATAGTTAATCAGCTTAAGAAACTCCTACATCAAAGTAAAGCTACTTTATTCCATTTGAATTTCTGTTTTTTGGTTGCTCCAGAGCCATCAGTGTTCAGGCATATTCCTAAAAAGCTAGCAGCATCTGGAGTTCAGCAGTTGTTTACTTCACACCTGTTTAAATAAGCTGCCTTTTCACAGCTTAGCATGAATTCATTACTGCTTGTGAACTTCTGAACAAGGACTAAGACAGCTAAGTTGAAACAATTTGAAGAATCAGACATGATTTCATAACTACCATGCAAATAATTCTTTGATTGTTTATTAAGTTTTCAAGTCACAAAAAGGTCTGTAATGAGCCAACGCTATTTTGATTTTTTTCATTGTGAAGTGATAAAATCCAAATTATTGTTAAGACTTTTGTTAATATAAAATATATTTTTCTTTTAAAAAAACCTGGTTGTCCACATACTGTAATATTTCACAGAAAATTTTCAGGACACCAAATTACATCTGAAAGGACTGATTTTTTTTTCCCTTGATTACAAAATTATCATTAGTTCCAGTTGACATTTTAATAAATACTAGTGCTTTAATGAGGAAGGTGAATGAATTTTTGAAAATTAGCACAGTCTTAGAAGGATAACAGGATGCCTGATAATTGGTCAAGTTCTTTGGCTGTATGCCCTTCTGTAGCATTAATATTATCTGCAAAAGGCTATTTCTTCAACATTAAACATTATCTCAGGCAAAATTAGTAGCTGATAAATCCACTACTGATGGGGAGCCAACAGAGTGCAGTCAACTGTGAGTTTGAAGATAGGACTATTTACATTCTATATTATTCATAAAAAATTTCTTGGACGCCCACACATCTGACATGATTAGAACGCATGAAGAGTAGATTAAAACTCTCACTGTATTAAACCCAAGAAATGAAGTGGAAATAGAGATAAATTCTGGCCACTTTAAGAAAGTAATATTTGCTCAAAACTTCACAGCTTCCCTCCTAATTATCTTTCAGATTGTCTGGTTAAAGGAGCACCTGTTTGTTCTGTAAGCATCTATTTCATGGTCATGATTGAAATTGCTTTCACAGTGTTTGCTGGTGCATTGGTTTGTAAATAGGAAATTTATTCAAACAGTGATATATTGTCAAGGTGGGCTTAGAATACTGAAAACGATTGCTCCCATGGTTTGAGAAAACATTGAAAGTTACAGAAATGAGATATCTCATAGTAAATGAGATATTGTCTTGAATATTTTAGTGATTATTTTTCAATAAGTCAGTTTACCCATTTTAGTAATTTTCTTTATACCTTTGAACAGGGCACTTGAATCATATATTTAAAAGTAAATCATCAAAAGTTTCTTTTAATTTTTCCCCTATATGTCCTATAGGTAATTATACCTTTGTTAAAATAAACAAAAAACAAAGGACATTTAATATTGGCTTTCCTGGAAATGGGTCTTCAATTAAGTCTCCATTTGTCTTGATATTTTCTTAAATGAGAATTAAAAGGTTTTATCACAGGGATCATTTCTTTTTGTTTTTGATGTCTTTTGTGGCATTTGATGTGGAATTCTTTAAAATGTTTCACTGCAGTTGAATAGTAACTAGTAACGTGTTGGAGATGGGAACGTTCTTTGACATTATCTAGTCCGACTCTCCATGTATTCCTAATGGAGGGATCATATCACTATTGATGAGGATGGGGGTGATGATGATAAACAATATTTTAAGATTTGCAAAATATTTTATCCAAAATACCAACGCAAAATGCTAGATCATAATGCATATCTTTAAGTTGCTGCAGCTGAAAAAAAAATCAGTGCCTGATGGAGAATCTTTAGTTTGGATGATGATTCCCTCCATTTTTATATTTTCTATATTATATTTTGGGACCATATTCCTGTAGTGACTCAAGTACACAAAGAATCAATGTTTTTGTTACCATGAGTAACTTCAAATGAAGAAATTTCCAAGGTAAATAAGTCCTAGGATATTGTATAAGGTACATAGAATTTAAAAAGATTTATTTGATCCCATGGTTGGTAAATATATGAAATCAGATTTGAACTCAGATCTTCCTAATTCTAAAATCAGTATCAAAGTATGTTGAAGTGTTTCTAAGCTCAAAATAGTCACCATTATATATATCAACAAGTCTTCTAATCACAAGATAGTCACAAGTCTTTTAGCCATCAGTGTCCCTGGGAACTCTCTAAAACAAAGTTGGAAAGTAGGTACTTACTACATTGAATGAAGAACTTTACCCATCTGGAGTTTTACACATCTCTACCCCTTAAAATTAACAAGACCAGTCTCTGTTACATTCATGCTGCTATACTCAAACATATGTGCACATGCACATGCTTTATCCTGTTAAGTTTCAAAATTATTACCAAATAGAAAAGGTTCAATTTCCTGGCTTCATCTCAGAGGACATAATTAGAATCAGTGATTCTTAGTTATGGAGAGGTCAATTTTGATTACTCTATAAAAATGAGAGATGTTCCAAAAATGAAATGGCTTACCTGGAGAGATGATTGAGTTCCCCATCACTTCCCATCATCAAGGAAATATCTACACAAAATATCTGTAAGTGAAGATACTGGTTGGGAGGGGGATTGATTTATATACCTAAGTTTCCTTATCATAATAAGATTTTATTATTCAGTGACATTTCTAAATTTCTCAAATGTGGTGGGCTAAGAAGTAGCAATACTACATATGATTCATTTTTTTCCTTGTTGCTGTTCAGTTGTCTTTTCATGTCTGAAGTCATGTCTGACTAACCCCATTTGGGGTTTTCTTCTCAAAGATATTGAAGTAATTCACCATTTACTTCTTCATTTCCTTTTACACATGAAGAACAGAGACAAACAATGGATTATACAGTTTGTATTTGAGATGAGATTTGAACTCAGGATGAAGAGTTTACTTGACCAGGTTCAGCACTCTATCTACTGTGCCATTTAACTAGGAGTCAACTGTAATAAGTACGAACTGGAATAAGAATTTTCATAGCCTCCAAATTCCAAGAGCAGTATACATTTAATTTTTTAATGTTTATTTCTCTTCACCCTCTCCAATTACTAAAGAGAAGCTGCTTCCTTTGTTTTAATCTATAAATGGATCTAAAAGTCCATCAAGAGGTTAATATTTGTACCCCTAAACAGGTATAGCTTCTAACCAACTCACTGCAGGTGATCTAGCAATTAGACTTTCTAACATTCACAGGAGAAACAATTGCCTTCTTATTAAGTCTAATGGGTAGTTAGTCATCTGATTTCCCCAGAGAGGAGGGTTAATAGATATCAACTTCAGGGAAAGGAAAGTGTAATCCCTAATTTAAGTCTATACTAGACCTTCCAAGAAAATTACTTTTGCTGTGAGATTCTGAGCAGCCAGAAGATTAGTTGCTTTTCCTTTCTCTTCCCTCAAGGCAAGTTTAGAGTTGATATATGAACCTGGAAGTTGAGGTTATTGTTTAGCAACCAAAGCAAGGGTGGGGAGGGGGGAGAACTTCCCTTTCAGTAGTGATAGATACGGTGTTTATTTATCTGAGTTTATTTTTTTATTTTTATTGTTTCTTAATGAAAATTTTCTTTATTTTTCCAATTACATGCTGTGATAGTTTTTCAACATTTATCCATTTGCAAATTTATGAGTTACACACTTTCATACCTCCTCTCTTCCCATCCCCTCTCCCATGGCAGCAAATAGTCTCATAAAAGTTATACATATCCATTTGTGTTTAACATATATTTATATATATATGTATTAGTCATTTTGTGAAGATAAATTGGAATGAAGGGGAAAGAATGAAAACCATGATACAGGAAGAAACAAATAGAAGTTTTAAAAACATAAACATAGTATGCATTCAGATTCTGTAAGTCTTTTTTCCCTCTGGATATGAATGGCATTGTCCATAACAGGTCTCTAAGATTTGTCCTTGATCTGAGTTTATTTATTTTTTGCCTGTTTATTTTTAATTTGATCAAAATTAACGTATCACAGAATCATTTTTAATGAGTGGTTTCGTCTACTAACTTCCAAGTTAGCAAAAATTTCAATTATATTTCAACTTTTTCATCATTGTTATATCAGGATGAACAATATGTCATATCATTGCATACATAACAGTTTCATGTTTGCAGTTCTTCAAGGGTCAGTTGGAGTCAATGGGAAAGAAGTAATTTACCTAAATTTTTGACTTCTTAGGTTAGGAAGACAAAAAATTAAATACTAATTTTTAAACCAGAATAATTGGGTTCCATTCTCCCTGTTCTTTTCATATCTGCATTGCTAGATTTTTGTTTTATTGTCATTATTTATTTTATTTCTTCGAACATCTACAGCCAATGTTTGAGAAAGATTAATCAAAAAAGCAAGTTTAAAGGAAGGGAGGTACTGTTATGATTCCTTTAAAAATAGGTAATTAGAAACTAAACATCACTAATAGGACATTAATAAATATGAACTCTAAAATGTATCTTTAGACTATCTCTATGGAATGGAAAGACAGAGATATTATTGTAAAAAATGGTCATTTTAGTAAAAACTCCATCCAGTTCAGATCTTTGTTGTCATACAGATAAATAATTGACTGCAATGAACTTCATGCATTGACACTTATTAGAAGGAAATAGATAATATGATAAGTTAATAATGTGGAAGAAGATAAAAAAGTTAATCTGCAAGATAATACTTCAACAATATTATGAGATGAACAACCCTGAAAGAGGCAGTCCAGAGAGCTCAGAAAACTGTATTTGACTTCCTATGGACTACATTATCCCCATCCAGAGGAAGAAAAATAAAACAAAACAAAACACACACACACACACACACACACACACACACACACACACACACACACACAAACCAAAAACAAGAAACAACCCTTCCAAATCTAATGAACACTTTATAAAAATTATCTCTTATACATCTATTTCCCTTAATCCTAATTCCTCATGCCAAAAATTACTAATCTGTAAACATGTTTATCAAAATATGTATGTAAAATGCTAACCTGACTATTCCCTGCTGGGGGGGGGGGGGGATTTTTTAACTTGGAAATGTACATGTACATATGGATGAATATAAATAAATAAATTTTTTTAAAAAAGAAAAGAATACTGGACTTTCCCCTCTGAAATCATAATCCTAGTTGTTGAGTTTGCATCCCAGTTTCTCTAGTCAAAATCTGTGATCTTGGTCAGGTCCCTTTCTTCATCTTCAAAATGAGAGATTTCTTCTACATTACCATTCAAATTCCTTCCTGTCCTAGATCAATGATTCTCTTATTTTTTGATACAATTACTCTAAGGCATTCATGAATATCTCATTAAGTCAATAAGATACAAACTCAATGCCATGCTTACTGTTTGCACGAAAGCTGGCATTTTAAAAATGTTTTCTGAGACTGAGTTGAAGGTGCAAGCTTACATGGAGTTTATTCTTGAAACAAGGTTAGGAAAAAGCACACCAGCAAAAAACCAGCCACTATTTACTACTTTTAAGATTTTAAAAAATGATGAAGAGCTTGAAGGCTAGGCTTCTTACATTATGATGTTTTTTTCCTTTTTTTTAAATGAGCATTCTGATAGAATTTATTTATTTATTTAGGTTTTTTCAATTAGTGTTTTATTTTTCCAGTTGTATATTATGAAAGATTTTCAATACATGCAAGTGCAAATTTTAAATTTTATAATTTCCTTTCACCCTCCCTTTCCAAACCCCTTCCCTCAGTGACAAATAGTCTGGTGAATATTGTATATATACATTTGTGTTTAGCATATTTACAGATTAGTTATTAACTGAATGAAGAATTAGGATTAAGGGAAAAGAAAAAAAACAAGTGATAGGAAAGAAAAATATAAGAGAAATTTTTAAAAAGTGAATATAGTATTCATTCAAATTCCATAGTTTTGGGGGTGTTTTGTTTTTCTTCCTCTGAATGTGAATAGCATGGTCCATAACAGATTTTCTAGTGTTTTCCACGCTCTCTGAACTGCTGAGATGTTTTGACCTGAGAAGGTTGACCATCTCACAAAGTAGCCATTATTGTGTACAGTATTCTCTTGGTTCTGCTCCCTTCACCCAACATCAGATCCTGTAATTCATTCCATGCTTCTCTAGAGTTTGATCTTTCATGGTTTCTTATAGAACAATAGTACTCCATAACATTCATAGGCCATAACTTATTTAACCATTGCTCCTTTGAGGGAATTCCCTCAATTTCCAATTCTTTACCACTACATAAAGAGCTGCTATGTAAATTTTGGAATATGTGGAACTTTTCCCATTTTTTAATGATTTTTTCCTGGTATTATTGGTATTTCTGAATGAAAGGGTATTATTAGTTTTATTGCTCTTTTGGGATAGCTTCATATTGCTCTCCAGAATGGTTAGATCAGTTCATAACTCCATCAACAATGCATCAGTATCCCAATCCTCCCACAACCTCTCTGGCATTGATCATTTTTCCCCTTTTGTCTCATCTTAGACAATATGATAGGTGTGAGGTTTTTTTTTTAATTTGCTTTTCTCTAATCAATAATGATTTGGAGTATATTTTCATATGATTATATGTAACTTTAATTTCTTTATTTAAAAAGTGTCTGTTTTTATTAACTTATCATATTAACTATTTCATTCTAATGTGTCCTTTAACATTTTATCATTTGGATAATCACTTGTAACCTTATAAATTTGATGCAATTCTCTATGTATTTTAGAAATGAGACCTTTATCAGAATCCCCAGCTGTGGAACTTTTCCCCATCTTTCTGTTTTCCTCTAATTTTGGCATCACTAGTTTTATAAGTGCAAAACTTTTTAATTTAAAATAGTCAAAATCATCCATTTTGCAATTTATAATGTACTCTATTTCTTTCTTTCTTCTTTCTTTTTTTTTTTTGCAAGGCAATGGGGTTAAGTGGTTTGCCCAAGGCCACACAGCTAGGGAATTATTAAGTGTCTGAGGTCGGATTTGATCTCAAGTACTCCTGACTTCAGGGCGAGTGCTTTATCCACTGTGCCACCTAGTTTCCCCCTCTATTTCTTGCTTGGTCATAAATTTGTCCCCTTTCCATAGATCTGACAAGAGTATTTCTTGATCTGTCAATTCATCTATAGTATTGCACTTTATGTCCAAAACCTTTGCCTTCCAAAATATCGTATTTCCTCCCATCCCTCAATGTTGAAGCTGATAAGTCCTGTGTAAGTCTGATTTTGTTTCCTTTGTCTTTAAATTGCTTCTTTTTTGGTGCTTCTAGTACTTTCTTCTTTGAGAATTTTGGAATTTGGCTATGATAGTCCTTGGAATTTTTATCCTGGGGATTCTTTCTGGAGGAGTTCTATGTATTTTCTCAGCAGATATGGACAGTTTTCTTTGATAATTTTCTGAAAGATATTTTCCAGGCTTTTTTTAATCTAGGCTTTCTGGTAGTCAAATAATTCAAAAAACATCTCTTCTAGAGCTATTTTCAGTTCATCTGTTTGCTGAAAAGGTACTCTGTTTTCTTCAATTTTTTTTAACGTTGATGGAATCTGGTTTCTATTCGTCCAATTCTATTTTTTAGTTTAATTTTCTTCAGTTAGTTTTTGTGTTTCCTTTCCCAGTTGGTAAATTTTACTTTTTGTTGAGTTGCACTCCCTTTCCAGTTGGTTGCTTTGCTTTGAGATTTTAGATGAATTTCTTTCCTTCTCCAGTTACTAGATTTTATTTTTTGAATTCTTACATTCTTTTTTTTTCAGTTGATTATTTTTACTCTTAAAGTAATTGGTTTCTTTGCCAATTTTCATAATTTTTCTGTATGGCTCTCATTTATTTTTTTCCATTTTTCTTCCTTCTTTGGTTTTTAAATTCTTTAAAAAAAACTCTTCTATGATCTTTTGGATTTGATTTCAGTTCATAGACTTTTTGGAGACTTTCATGTAGGTAGTTTTTCACTGCTTTCTTCTTCTGAGGTGGCAGTTATCATCTTTATCTGCATAGTATCTTTCTATGGTTAGCATTCTTTTAGCTTTTTCACCCATTTTGATTGTTTGAGCTCTTATCCTGTGGAATAAGGGAGTGTAGATTCAATCTTTTTATGCTGGGACTGGGATCTGATCCCTGGCCAAGATGTATACAGCCTGGGAGTTGACTTTGCAAAGGTCCAGGTTCTGACTTAACAGTGGTTTGTTCCCAATCCAGTCCTGTCTTTTGTCCCAGTTTTCCCAGGGTTCAGTCTTTGGGGTTGGGATCCTCCCTACTGGCTTGATATATAATTGCTGGGACCTCTGCTGTTGTCAAGCTTTTGGGACCTGAGCTGCCCTGTGGCTTCAAGACTCCCACTGGCTTTCCCACCCTGCCACCTCCTGGGCTATACTTCCCTTTTTCCCCCAAAGAGACAGACCTTCACTGAAGATCCTCCATGATGCCTACAGTTGAAAACTTGTTTGGTGAGATCTCTAGCTTTAATGTTTGTGTAGAGGCTTCATTTAGCATTGTGTAGGGGAAAGCTCTGGGAGCATGTTAGCTTCATGCTGCCATCTTGGCCTGCCCTTTCTTCTTTTTTTTTTAGGTTTTTGCAAGGCAAATGGGGTTAAGTGGCTTGCCCAAGACCACACAGCTAGGTAATTATTAAGTGTCTGAGACCGGATGTGAACCCAGGTACTCCTGATTCCAAGGCCGGTGCTTTATCCACTACGCCACCTGCTGCCCTTTCTTCTTGAAGAACTCCATGACATCAGGGAGGTGATGCCATGACAAACCCATGAATTGGATTTAAGTGAAGGTAGCTGTGCTAAGTCACCAGTCTCACTTTCTCCTCCAGAGCCATCTGAGTCCGGTGACCAGATATGAATCAGAATGACTAGAGATGATCCTAGATGCAAGGCAGCCAGGGTTAAGTGACTTGCCCAAGGACACACAGCTAGTAAATGGCAAATGTATAAGGTTGGATTAAAGCTCTTGTCCTCCTGAATCCAAGGCCAGGGCTCTGTGCACTGCACAACCTAGTTGCCCTTTTTAGATTGTAACTTTTATGTGGTTTACTTTTTCAGCAAATATATACAACTTCTAAGGCTATCTTCATCCTTCTTTAATTAAAAACTTGAATGCAATTTACTCAACCAGAATTTCATGTAAGGCTTATAGAGTCCTTGCATCTTCAGGCAAGTTGGGAATGTTAAGAAAATCAAAGAGTGTAACAGCAGTATATAAATACAGAAGCTCTGCAGGCACTGTTTGTACAAATAAAGGAATTCTGCATCTTCTTGAGGAAAAGAAACAGGCCTAAAGCAATACCATTTACAATTAACTGCTATGTGGATTTAAGATGAGCAAAGGAAGAAAACATAAGTTAAGAAAGATGGAATGAAAAATTAATGCTAAATTTTTGAAGAGAGAAATATTTAATACTTTCCAAGCTGTAAAAAAGTTTTAATTTTGTTATAAAATTGTATCTTTCTTTCTATTTCATTTGTATATTCATATATAGATATAAATATATGTCATATATGATTATATATATATATATATATATATATATATATATATATTACATCAGTCTAGGCTGTATGTTCTTGTTGCGTAAATGAAGAAATTTCATTTTAAATCAAGAGGAAAAGTAAAGCAAAAAGAAAATAAAACCCAGCATCAAATAATGAGCTCTGTTTTTAAGCCCTCTAGACAGAGCTTTCCTCCATTTGCTCCTAAATTTCCAAATCAACTAATATTTCAGGACCTAATGGAATCCTCATAATAGCTTGTATTATGTTCTAAGAGTGCATTCTGTCACTGGAAGAGCAAGCATTTATTAGGTCCTACTGGGTTAAGTTTTAAGTATGCTTACATGAACAGATGAGAGTATGCAATTTTAAGATAGTAATTAAGATATCAGGTGTTCTCATAATATCTTAATTACTATCTTTTATTTGGGAGGGGAAGGGCAATGGGGTTAAGTGACTTGCTCAAGGTAACACAGATTGTGAGTATTAAATGTCTGTGGTTGGATTTGAATTCAAATCCTTCTAACTCCAGGACTTGTATACTATCCACTATACACCTAGCTGCCCTTTCATGACAATTATTTTTAAGGGAAAGAGGGACTATTCAAATATCTGGCAGATTAAATGTTATAAATATCAAATTTTCTTGTTCTACCTCATGTAACTACAAGGTTTTCTTGAATTCATACTTCTCTGTAACTTGCCAATTATTTTATGTCTTTTCTCTTAAGATTAGCTATGTAAACCGTATTTAAACTAATAATGGCTTTTAATTTTGGAAGACCCTTTATTAACCTAGTTTGGGCTATTGACTAGTTTTCTGATCTTATGCAAATTAGTTAATTTCTCTGTGTCTGAGTTGCCTGATTTATATAAAAGAAGCAATTATATTAGGTATTCTTTTGTATGAATTCTAAGTCTAAGATTTTATAATATTTTAGTAAAAAATGTTTAAAAAAATCAAAGATTTAGAGCTGGGAGTAACTTCATATCATCTAGTTCAAATCTACTCAATTATATTTGGAAGAAACTTCAGCCAAGGAAGGGGTTCAGTTACTGAGATGACAGTTTAGAATGAATAGAAGTCACTTGAAAATCTTCATTGTAATGCTTTTCTGTGATTGACAAAAACCCAGAAAATGTTCAAAAATAAAATACGATCCAGTTAGACTTATTTAGAACATTTCTGATTAATCAATCCATAAGAATTTTTTAAATCATATGATATATGCCAGGTCTTTTCCTAACTAGAGATGCAAAAATAAAAAAGAAAGAGGCCTGGCCTTCAAAGTACTTTTTCTCAAAGAAGTTACTACATTTATATAGATAAATATATAGAAAATAGATAAAAATAAATAGAAGGTAAGGAGACACTAGCAGCTATTTCAGGGGGACATTTTGAAAGATCTTAGGTAGAAGGTAGAATTTTATGTGAAAAATTGGTTGAAACAGAATAGTAAGAGACAGAGGTCAAAAGGAGATACATTCTACGCTTAGGGGAGATTTTGATCAAAGGTACATAAATTGGAGATGAAATATTATATCTGAGCAACACTAAAAAAAAGTCAGTTTGGCTAGATCATAGTGTGCATGAAGAGGCACAGACATATGGAAGACTGGAAAGAGAGGTTCAGATAAAGATGTGAAAATCTCAAGCAAAGGTCTTTAAATGCCAAATATGATAGAGATTTGATCTGAGATATAATGGAGTTGGAATATGGTGATGTGGTCAAATCACTTCCTCAAGATAATCATTTTTGACAGCTGTGTGAGAAATTTTATGGAAGGAGGTCAGTATAATTATTCTAATAGTCCAAGCAATCAACAAAGGTAGTGACCACATGAGGAAAGAGAAAGAAAGTAATATAATATTATGAAGATAAAAATCCATCAAATTTGTTAGATGACTAGATATGATGAGTGAACCTTCAAGGATCATTTGGTGATAGTAACCCTGAGTGACTAGAAGGATGGTCAGGTCAATCAGTCAATAAACATTTATTAAAAACATACTCTGTCAAGGAAATGCATGCATGCACACATCTATATTTATAAATAGAAACACATATGTATATGTAGGTATATAGGATAAACAGATAATTAGTAGAGGGAAAACAATAGAATTAAGAGATAGTTGAATAGCCTTTTTCGCAGAAAGAAATTTTAGTTGAGGGTTGAGAGAAGAATTGAAAGTACCTCCAAGAAGGGGAAAGAAACTTGAAAGAAGGGTGAGTTTGAGGAGAAAAACAATCAGTAACCTTTGGAATATAAGATGTCTAGTGGGTACTCTTATTGACTTTCTGTTATACAGTTTGGAATGTTCAATTAAAAATTGGAGATTCAAGACTGGAACTTGGGAGTGAGACTAGGTCAGGCAGGCACTAGTCTCTAGATAAGATTATGTAATGGAAGTTAAGAATGTCTCCAAAAGAGAAAATACTCAAAGAGAAAAGAATGTCAGGCATGATAACAGATGGTGATCCAGCAAAAGAGACTAAAAAGAAGTTGTCAGGAAAATAACAAAGAGGCAAGCATTTCATAAGAACCTTGAGAAGAGGGAATATCCATAATCACCAGTGTTGATTTTCTGTACTCATCAAAAAAAGTGGTCATTGGAGACAGCAATTTCATTTTAGTGAAGCAGTAATGGGCCAGATTACAAAGAACTGAAAAGGGAACTCTGTTTTGCAGAATTTTGTTTGAAAGAATAATGATAATGATGCTGATAATAATGTTTTCCAAGTTTTAAGTGAATGAGAGATGATATCTAGAAAGATAACTTGAAGGTATGTCAAGTAAAGTTTCTTGTTTTCTTTTTGGACAGGCGAGATAATTGGTCAGGATCTACTGTTAGCAGTAGATAAGAAATTATCAGAAAGGGATATATTTTATGTTAGAAAGAAATGTGGAATGATTGTCAGTCAACCTAAAGGAAAAGATGAAAAGGGATCGTAGGACTAAAGTGTTCAAATTGTGGGATGGAACTTACATAAAATAAAGGATCTGATTTTTGAACAGCCATGCCAAATTTTACAAATCTAAGAGTATTACCCTTTGAAGGTAGTCACCACATGCCAAGAATCATTCCTCGAATACTCAGACAGTTTTGAACACTTTTTTTTCAGAACTTCCTTTGAGAACTAAAGGAGTTCTTCCAAAATTGACAAATCTTTCTTCTTTAAGGTTGGATTCAAAAATAGGCAAAAAAATCATTCCTAGCCAAATGCAGTCAAACTGAGTAGTGGCACTTTGGGTTTAAAATGGGGAAAGACTGCAAAAGATAACAAGACACATTTCTATGTATGACTGAACAACTGAATCAGAACATAATTGCAAATGAAAAATTCCCAAAAAGTCTTTAACAATAACTACAATGTTTGAGTACATGTATAGCTTTCCATTGTGACTCTTCTAAAGGCAATAACATTTAAAATTCTAAGTAGCTCTTTAAATAATAAATATATGATTATTAGTTTCTTCTTGCTTTATAGTCCCTCTCGTGTAGTTATGGGACATCATCATTGAGTTGATGTCTCTGTGTATTTCCAAAAGAAATGTATAACTGCAATTGTTTCCCATTTATAGCACCCTAAAATATTCTAAGCTATTGAGACCCTCTTTTTGTTTTCAACCATAAAACTGCTAATTATATTTTCCCCTTCCTCTCCTTTGAAAGATAAACATGAAAGGCCTACCTAAAGATCTATTCAAGTCTAGATCAATAGGATCATAGAGGGTTTGTAGTTGAAGACCATTATGGATTTAACACTAACCTGCACTTAAATTAACTTTGGAAATGTGTGGGTGGAGGGGGGTTGGGGCTACATGCATGCATGAATGTGTAGAGCTGAAAAATAAAATAATTGAAGTCCCCTACAGGATCACAACTTTAATCCCTATCCAAAAATTTTAAGTACACAGCAGTTTATCCTGCAAATGAAAGTCAGCGGCTGGCAAATAAAATTATAGCAGCAATAAAAGAAAAGTGTCCCTGTGTACAAAGATAATGATATCTCTGGTAATTAAGACACCAACAAGTTAAAGCACTGTGGAGTGTCTAATGGCATAGTAGGATTGCTGGAGTGCTTTTGTCTATTCCATTTTCTTTGTGAGTGAACAGATAATAGGTGCATGGGTTTAAGCTGAAAATAAACTGTATTTTAACACCAAGTCCTTAATTATTTGACCATTTGGAGAACAATTAAATAAATCTAAGAAGTGGTTGTTAGCTTTAGAATTCCCAGAAATTTAAGTGAAACATAAAAGGATGGTTTTAATCTAATTGATAAAAAAAAATCCCAGCAAAAACAAGCCTTGCTTTTAAAGTCCAACCAGCTTGTTTTCAACAATTGCTTGTTTTCCAAAGTGCTTGTTCCAGCTGCTCTCCATTTTGCCTTTTAACCTTTTTCCTGGAAAGGCTCTCTAGATGTTGTCTTAAGGTATATAGTTTTCTGCCAATAAAGGTGATAGAATCATTAAATATTTAGAAATTCTATGGGCATTGCTACTGAATGACAAAATATATAACCTGGAATACTCCTATAGAAACAAGACATAGGTTATATATTATAATTCATAAATTTTTGATTTGGCAAACAGTTGGTGGTCAGTTCTCAATTTTATGACTTTATCTAAATTCATGACTAGACAACTCATTCATTTCTGATTTTCCTTTGTATTCTTATAGATCCAAAACTTTGCAATAATTGGGTTTATATATTATAGCACATGGATAAACACACATATTTATATTCTCACATATATATGTGTTACATAGACATTGTATACTCATCATAGTCAGAGAACAGGCTTCAAAGTCAGGAATATCTAGATTCTAGTCTTAGCTCTTAAAACACCCAGGCAGTATGATCCTGGACAGGTTATTAGCACAAACTCTGGGCAACTTTTCTAAGACTATAATTTGTTCAGAAGGTGCCAACTTATACTAGTCAAGAAAGTTCTCACAAACATGAGTTTTCTGTACCAATGAAATCCTTTGAGCATTAACTATCCCTATCTGTGTCTCTACATATGTGTGTAAGAAATTTGGCTTTCATTTCAAAATGAAGAAACTATCTCTCAACACACAGAAAATGATATTTTCTATACTTCACAAATTAGGGAAATCTCAACTGCTATTAAATCAATATACATTTTGTCTGCATATACACCTAAGTTTGTATTTGAATTGTCATATTTATGTGATAGATCTTTCATTTTAAAATGTTGGATTCCTTATTGTTCCTTAAGGAATAATTGTTTACAGTCAACTGTAAACTGTATAACTATAAAATTTGTCAAGTCAAGAAGTGTTATTAAGCAACTATTGTATATTATACACTGGAGTTAAAAGGAAACAACAGTCTAAAAGGGGAAACAATATGCAAAGCAATGTGCAATAATTTATTCATAATTAATCAGAAGTAATATTTCATTAAAGAAAATGAAAAATGATGCTTGCAGAAGGTGAAAGAAACACAGGGTGGGGAGATGTAGTAATTCTAGGTATGGAGAAAAATAAGAAAATAAGAAAAAATGCCCAGAAATAGTGTTTAATATTAAGAAATGAAACACAAGTTTATTAAGTCCCTACTACTGGCCAGGTATTGTGTTAAAAACTATAAAAATATTATCTGATTGCATTCTCATAACAGTCATGGGAGGTGCATAATATTATTATCTTCATTTTGTAGCTAGATCAGGTATGAGACCAGAATGAGACCAGATATTTGAACTCAGGTCTTCCTGCTTCCAGTTCCAGTGCTCTATCCAATGCACTACACACCTGGCAAAAACAGAATTACACATGAATAACAACCATTGAAAAATCACAGTGAACAGCAATGAGGACAGTGTCATTGAATCACAGAGTACATAAAAGGGAGTAGAGAATAAGAAGAATGAAAAGGTAGTAAGGGGCCAGGTTACAAAGGATTTAAAAACAGCTTAAATTTGATCCTGGAAATAACAGGAAACCATTAGAGTTTATTGAGTAGAGGAAAGGAAAAGCAAGTGGTATGGTCATTCTAGCACTTTAGGAAGATTATTGATTGTTCTAAAGCTCCATTTCTTTTAATTACTAGTCAGTATCTTAGCTATGATAAGTAGATCTAAGCAAATTTTAGGTAATTCTCAAGTTCTCTGAACAGAAATTGTTTACTTAGAATGAACCATATAAATATATAAATAAATAATATATACATATATCTAATATTAGAGATGAAGATTATCTAATCTGTGTAGACAAAAATATATAGATATGTTAGTCTGCTGGAATAGAATGAGACCTGAATCTTGAAGCATCTTTAACTTATTCTTTAGAGGTTTCTAAAATCAAGAATAATGTAAGACACATTCTGGCTTTCCTAAAGGATCACCATCAGCAAACATCTGATGCTGTGAAAGTGATTAGGGAGAGCAATAGCAGATTTTCAGCAAACACTAATATAAAACTTGAAATATGGTATAAATGCAATAACTATGACCACAGAACTATGAAGCAAGCTCTTCATGGTTGAGGAGCTGCTGTGTCCTAAGCCAGCTGGTGTTTCCAAGAATCATTTAAATCATGAAGAGTTCCAAAACTCAATACGCTGCCAAGGCCAAAGGGTACAGCAGTGATAAATTTGAATCATAGTAGAAAAACAGTGAAAGTAGCTTCTCCTTGCCTTAAGCATTCTTAACTTCATAAAAATAAATTTTGCAAGGTACACATGAAAGATTATTGTTGGATTTCAGTTCTTGACTTGGGAAAAGAGATAATTATAAAAAAATAGGTGATATAAAATAAAAACAAAATCAGTGGAATGACCAGCATTCTGTAACAATCTACTAAATATTTTTTGTTTGAAGTAAGATTCCCATCAGTTACCATAAATCACTTAGTAAATAACAAGCAAGCACATATAATTTATATCTATGCACACATATATTCTTATGGCATTTTATTTCTTGAATATGAATAAAATGCCAATATGTTCACTTTTTGAGAGGAATACATTTTGAGAACATTGATATAAATCACTTCATATTTATTATTTTGTATATATATATTTGGTGACTAATTTCTTAGCATATAATCTCTTTGTGAATATATATTCATTATTTGTACTTATATTTGCAATATTGGACAGTGTCGATCATAATAACAATGGTTACTAAACCCATGTTTATTCACTAATTCAAAATATGTAATTTTATTTGTAAGATTTATATTTATTAATATTTTGTTAGAATATTATAGATATTTTCATTCCTGCCCCATAGGTAGAAAATGGTATTTTAATCCTGTTTTTTAATATTACTGAAAGGATCAAGAAAAAAATTAGATTGAGTTATTAATAGTATCTGTCAAATGTTTTTTGATCCAGAAATGGTTCATAAGATCATTGAGAGAGGAATATATAACTAGTAGATGTTAGATGTTTTGGGGTGGGGTAGGATTGAAGAAGTTGGGACCAATTTTGACATTATTACAGCATCTTAGGCATGACATAACAAACATAAAAATGCCATCTCTCTCAGGGACCTAGTCACTCTTATTACAAGTTTAAAAAATGTCATCTATAATAAAACTCCTAATTATTCCAAAGAAAAAAGATTTGTAAAATCCTAAGAAAAATATTAAGCACAGATATTGTTTGTTTGTTTGTTTGTTTTTAACTATGGATACTTCCTTTTACCCATCTCCCCATTATGTATATTTTTTTGCAAACTTTGAAATTCTCTTCCAGTTTTAAGCTGCCTTCTCATTTAAAAAAATCTTTAAATATGTAGGGCCAGGAAAATTATTTTTTTTAATAATGAAATGTGTTCTTACTGGACTATAAACCTGGGGAACTTAAAAGCATGTCATATTCCAGGCATTTTTCACTAAATTGAATGTAAAGCTTAGTTGAGGAAGAATTTGAGTTTAAGTTTTTAGTTCTATGTAATAATGATAACAAAATGTTGGAATATATTTTTTAAATATCAGGATTAAAGTTCTTGAGCCATTTCTATCAATGGTGCAGGAAAGAAAATATCTTCCTATATACTTACAAAATAAGTTTTGAATCTCAGATTAGTATATCTTACTAAAGTTATCATAGAGTTTGGAACAGACATACTTATGTCTATTTGCTTTAAGCTAATATTTTAAAGTTCACCATTACAAGCTAGGACTTTTTGCCTTCATTATAAAGGTATTCCTACAATGCAGATATATATGATGGGAATTATTTTTCTAAAAGAGTATACTACTGTTAAAGCCTGGAACTAGTTGGTCAGTATTATTCAGCTAAACACACTATTAACCATCATTAACAGAACCATAGAAAATTCAAGGTGAGAAGCTGATTTTTTTATTTAAAGAAAAACTGATAATATTATTTAAGCAGACAATTATAATTATTGGGTCACTATATAGGTAACTGCTGATGTTATGAACACCTCCGGTACTGTCCATTTAACTCAGTTTATGTGAACATTTGCAAGTTAATAACAGATTAAACTATATTATGATAATATTTAGGATGACCTCTGATTCAATTTATTTTTCTTCAGAAATTAAATGAGACAATAAATATAGCAGTATATATGTAATTGCCAAATATTTGCCACCATTATTGAATTTCCAGTGGGGTAAAAATAGAAGGGGGATTTTTCCTTTAAAAATGATGTTCAATTTGGATGATAATTTGATAATTCAGTCAAACTATGGAACATTACATTTTCTTAAATGAGTTCTATAGTCACTGAAAAATTAAACTTAATTTTCCATTATTTTCGGGGAAAAAGAGAGGATAAAAAATATCTATTGACCAGGTTAATGTGTGGTTATATGAGCAATTCATAAAACAGTCCTATCATTGTACATTTCTCAGACAAACTGTCTAAATGTCCAACAAGATAAACCCAAAATTGAACAAGAGAGAAGTGGATTAGATTGTCTTGGGAAAATTTAACACTACTTTTAATGGTGCCAAATTTCTGCAGGAAACAAAGTCCTGTTTTTCCTCCATCAATGTACTTCTGGTAATATTCTTTATGCCTATGAGTGACTGAAGACAACAATTTCTGATTAATTTAAATTGAAAGGATAATGGGTACTAGTAGACTGAAATTTATTACAAATTCAAATTATTACTGGAAAAGTGGCATAAAAATATCCAAATGAGATATGTATATATATATATATAGATAGATAGATAGATAGATAGATAGATAGATATAGATATATAGATATAGATATGTGTGTGTGTGTTTGTGTGTGTGTGTGTGTGTGTGTGTGTGTGTGTGTGTGTGTGTGTGTGTATTACTAAGGGAATACTAAATGCTTTACTAATGAATACGAGGGTAACAGTGTCCATTTTACAAGAAACTAAATCAACTAGACCAATGGTTCTTAACATTTTTGGTAATCACAAATTCCTTTTGTATTCTAGTAAAGCCCATGGGCACCTTATCCAAAAGGTTTTTTTGTTTTGTTTTTAGGTTTTTGCAAGGAAAATGGAGTTAAGTGGCTTGCCCAAGGCCACACAACTAGGTAATTATTAAGTGTCTGTGGCCGAATTTGAATTTAGGTATTCCTGACTCCGGGGCTGGTACCCTATCCACTGTGCCACCTAGCCACCCCTGCCAAATGTTTTTAAATAAATGAAAGAATGCTTTAATTACAATGAATTACAAAGGAAATCTCCTTTAGACACACACACACATACAATTATTTTTGTATCTATACATAAATGCATATGTGTATCAATACACATTTCTTTAAGCTTATGGTTAAGAGATTCTACTTAGAGTCACTCATAATAAAACACTAAAAACTTAGCTAGTCTGAACCTAGGATAGCACATTCCACATACACCATTCATCAAAGGATTCTTCTACCTAAGTAATTGGACAAGGACCTTGTAGAACTTGTGCCCCACTGTTATATCTTTCAAGAAAACAAAAGTTCATGTCAACATGAACTCTTGAATTAAATTCTAATATTATTTTAAAATTTTAAGTTAAATTCTACAATTTCCAAGGTGTCTTTTCCCACCTAGATTATATCTTACCTATAAGACAAAACAAGCAAAAAAAAATATCTCTTTGTAGATATTTGAAGCATTTTTCAGTTTTCAACATTTCTTCCAGATGAGCTAAGTTGCAATGATAGCTAAAACTTACTAGAGTGAACAGTCTGGGGCAACTGGGTCGCACAGTTGATATAGCACTGGCCCTGGAGTCAGGAGGACCTGAGTTCAAATTTGACCTCAGACAAAAATTACTAGCTTTGTGACCCTGGGCAAGGCACTTAACCCCATTGCCTTGCAAAAAGTAAAAATTCAAAACAAAAAACATTTAATATCTTCAACATACTTTTGAAAAATGATAGTCCTTCCTAATAAGGTCTGGCTTCTTTACCTAAATCACTTCATTCATACTTTAATAGATCAAAGGCACTATTTTCAAACCTATAGAAAATTTTCTCTATTTATGCCAAAATGGTGATTTTACCCTTTTCATTGTTTCTTATTTATATTAATATGGGGCAAGTTTTAAAGATAATCATCTAGAAACTTATATAATCCAGGAGACTATTCTTAGAAGCAATTTAGTCAAAACTGATGTTTTCTTTTTTAACTATATTTTTCTGTAATAAAAAATACACATGTTACCCTACTATGGCCTTTTTGTTTAGCTTTTACATATGACTTAGGTTTCAGTGGACCTTCTTGTTTTAAACTGAGAGTAAGATTTGTAGAATAATCTGTATGAAATAGTTGTTTCTTATTCCAGAAACATATTTTTCTATGACTTTTAGTTTTGACATTTATTTATTGAGCTGCTAAATGGAAAATTTAGCACTTCTTAAACCTTCATTTTAGTAATGTGTATCATTGTATATCAAACTTAAACAAAAAAACAAGGATTGATTTCCAAGATTATTCAATAGATTATCAAGAACCTGTATAAACCCTTCTGAATACTGGATGAATAATGATATTATTTAAATTAGTTTTTGACATTTGTACTTCAGAGATTTAGCATTAACTAATTTAGAAAATAACAATAAGAGCAAAAACTAGAATGGACAGAGTATGACATCATTAGATCTGAAATTATATTACAATACAATAATAAATGAAATTAATCATTGTAATAAATAAATAAAAGTAGATCAGTTGAATCAATTAGATAAGTTGCCTAGAATCCAGCACATAGAACAGTCTTGATTTCTAATTATTGAGGAGGACTAACGGAAGGCTGAAGGAGTTTTTGACAGGAACTGAGAGAACTGAATAGAAGTATAACAGAAAACAATTTAGAATGGCCTTCTATGTCATATACTCCTATACATTCTAAACTTATAAATGATCTAAATATAAAACTATGAAGTAAATAAAAATTTTTAAATATAATTTGATTAGTATATAGGAGATAATTTCATGACCATAGAGCTTCAATGATTCCAAGTATCACCCCAATGTAACTATTAATGTTGAAAATTTTTCTGTCTCAGAAAGCCCATATTGATGGTCATCTTGTATTAGAATAAAAAGAAGAATTTAAACTAATATCTCCTTTAATCCAAATTCAACTATCTAGTTCTTCTCTAAAACTTACAGAGGAAATGTTATAAAAGACAAAATGACAATTTTGATAAGGTATAATTTATACCAGCAGTGTTTTCCTTATGGAATCCATATATTCTGTAGACTTTATTCTGAGTCATAAAACTTGCCACCGTCTAAAAGATCTTATTTCTATTTCTTCAATGATTCCTAAAAATCAGTCTTCACTTTAAAGGCACTTCATAAATGTTAATTATTTGGTTTAAAAGCATTTATCCACACAAACCATCATATTTCAGTCACTCTATTGAATGGTGTCAATTAGTCTTTCTTCTAGCATTTTAAACTTATGTTTTCATTTATTCATGAAATATAGGTGTACATATCTATATATGTTTGTATATACACAAATATATATTATATATTATAAATATATAATATTTATGTGAGTGAGTATGTGTGTATATTTATGAATGTATTTTAAAAAAGCCCTCTATACTGAATACTTTGAGATGAAGAGATGAACTATGGCCTTCCCTTATAAAAATAGTATGTTGCAAAATGAAAAGTACTATTCTTGTGCATACTGTATTTGTAAATGTCATTGTGTGGTGGTTGTCATTTCCTTATCATAAAAGCCTATCTCTTATACAAAGTATAAACTCTTGTCAGTAGTTAGTATTTTGTGATTTTGTAACCCTAGCTAGACTGAGTACATTTTCTGACCCATAGTGAGTGTTAGAGAATGCTTATTTACTTAAATTGATTAAAAACATTTGACTTAGAATTCTGGCTTTGTCACTTACTTGCTCTCATTAGGCATATTGGACAACTTACATTTTTAGAAGGTTTTTTAGGAACAATATTATAAAATGTTAAATGGAAGCATTATTCTCATTCTCAAGTGAGGAAAAGGAAGCTAAGAGATGTTAAACTCGATTGTTTAGGCTTATACAAAATGGAAGTGGCAACCCAATGCTGTTCTCTGCATTTAAAACTAATGTTCATTCTATTGTACAGTAATGTTCATTCCACTGAATAGTGATGCTTCCCTGATCCTCAGTTTCTTTTTCTCTAAAAAATAGTGATGATGATAGGTAAGCTACCTAAGTGAAGCTTGGAGTCCATAAAACCAAAGTTCAAATCATCCCTCAGACTCTTACTAATTAGGTTAATGAGGTCAAGTCACTTAAACTTTGTTTGCCTCAGTTTCTACATTAATAAATGTCAATTAATTGGTATAAAAGCATTTATTCATACAAACCATTATATCTTAGTCGGTCTATTGGATGGTGTCAATTAATCTTTCTTCTAGCATTTTAAACTTATCTAAATTGGGATAATAATAGCTAATTCCCAAGTTAATTGTAAGAAATAAATTAGATAATATTTATACAACACTTAGAATAGACCTTAATGATAGCAAGTACTTTGTAAATGTTAGCTATATTATAATTATTATTATTACTAGTACTATTATTATTTTACCTAATTTGCAAGGTTATAGTGGAATTAAAACAGCTTTGTATTCTAATTTAGCACATAAGTGTAAAGCAAAATATGATGGTGATCATTAATCATAATTGTTTTAATAATCAATAGATAATGGAAAGAGAACTATATGTGAAATCAGACCTGGATTAGAATCCCAGGTTCCTCCTTTGTGTGTGTGTGTGTGTGTGTGTGTGTGTGTGTGTTGGCAAATTGAACTTCAACACACAGATAGATTAATTTATTTCTATCCATCTCTATGTCCATATCTATCTCTCTCTCTATATATATATATAATCTGTATTGATATAAATAATATATATGTATACACACACACATATATATATATACATATATACATATATATATATATATATATATATATATATAGAGAGAGAGAGAGAGAGAGAGAGAGAGAGAGAGAGAACTTGAGCTTCCACAACAACAAAATTAAGCATTGTTTATATGAATTACTCTAATAGGGAACTTTTTAAGATTAAAAATTGATAGAGTTTTCAAGGAACTCACATTCTATTGAGATGATTTTGTAGTTATAGATCTGTTGTTATTCTGTGATTATTATGACGAAGCTTTTAGAAAAAAAGCAGCAACTGGAATTGTTGTTAAAGTGTAGGGAATTCTAATGATGAACTCCTTTTAACAATACAGGTCAGAACCTACTCTTTGTTTAAGTTAATTGCCTGGGTCACTAAGAGATCAAGTGCTTTGACAAGAATGTGACAGAGACAGGACTGAACCTATTTATTCATAAATTCAAGACCAACTTTCTGTATGTTAAACAAACCCTACTGAGTCTTATGAGGCTAAACTATAAAGTAACTGATTTAGCATATCTGATTAACTCTATTTCATAAATAAAGCATTGGAAACATTGAGATAAAGTCATTCCCCAGCAAGTGGCAAATATAGTTTGTGAACTTTCAACTTTTCCATCAGTTTGGATCACATCTTTATTCTTGTTCTTCTAGTTGTCAATAATCATTTTTAAATATTAGGTACATATTAATTATTAATTTGAAGAATTAATATTCTTAAAAGTAAAGTGGAAGAAAAGGCTACCTGACATTTTTCCAACTCTTCTGAAGATAATTTTTACAGCTTGAGAGTGGTATTTATCATTTTCCTAAACTAGCTTTATTTTTTTCCTTTTAAAAAAAGGAGTGGTTTCCTCTGGTAAACATTTTTAAAGGCCACAAATCATTCATGCTGAGAAGCATAGGTTTGGACTTCTTATAGGTAATGACAGCCTAGAAATGTCACTCATTCATTGGGAGTGTGATGGGTCCTTCCTTTAAAGTTCACCAGTGAAAATAGTTTTCTAAATAGTGTAGGTAAGAATATATACACAATCACAATTCCCAAATGCTTCAAAAATAGGGTAATTTCATTGGTTTTAGTTAAATCAGTTTATTAAATCAGTTTTTTATATTGATTAAGGACTTAGTGGTGAAGTAGATGAAGATAATTTCTGAGTAGGAAAGAATATGGGATCAAATTCTACCTCTGACATACTATCTGTGAGATCCTCAACACATTACCTAACCTCTTAGTGCCTCAGGAAGAAGTAAATTTTTTTTGAGACTATAAATCTCAAAATAGTTACATTAATAGTTACCATTTTGTCATTAGTATTTCCCTTTACCGATGAAATCCTAGTTATAAATCAAAATAAAAATTAATATTCTATTTTTAAAAGAATCTATGTTTAAAATAATTCCACACAACCAGAGATTTTCTTTAAAATCTAAAAGATCCTTTTCTTTCATACTTTATAATTACTAACAGAATAATGAAATTCAAGAAGTTTGAGGAAATTAATCACTGAATTATAATATTTCATATAACTTAAATCTGTGTTCAAAACACTATACCTAGAAATAACTTATTTTATTACATTAAAAGTAAGTTATCCAGAGATAAAAGCATATATTTTTGAACATATCAATGAAAAGAGGATATTACAACATTAGCATCTTTCTATATTTGTTTCAAATCCTATCCTGATCACTTCCCATTCAGGAAGTCCTTCCTTGTTGACACATCCCACTTAGCACTGTTTTACATAGAATCTTGATGAATCACTTAAAAAAATAGGTATAGCCTTCCTTTCAACCAAGACATAATAGATTTTAAAATATGAAATAGAATCTGTCCCACAGGCCAAATATGGCATTTCTGTTTTTTTTTTTTTTTGTTTATTTGGGGTTTTTTTTGCCTGGATTGTACCTTTGTATCTGTCACAACAGAGGATCTACTATGAAATGATAGTAATATGATGGAAAGCTGCCTATGTTGCTTTCCAGTTTGTTTTTTCTTAATTTTAAGAGTTTTGCTGTCCCCAAGTAACACAAATGAGTAAGACCTAACCAAGAAAGCATTAGTAATGATTTAAAATGTTTCCCTGAAAAGAAGAATGGGGAGGGATAAAGGAAGTAAAAAATATATCTGGAAGACCTTTCTGCTACTTACATCAGTCCTGTTAAGACTTAAGTCAGAAATAAAAGTATTCCAGAAATAGGAATTGTGTGGAAGGCCCAGCATGACAAATATGCTACAATAAGAGTATTCACTTAACGTTTCTTTATCAAACAAGCTAAGTAGACCAATGCCAACATTAAGTAGGGGAGGTGCTATATGGCATAGTGAATAGAGCACTTGGAATCTGATGGGTCTGGGTTTTCCTTCTATCTCTGCTACTTTCTAGCTCTGAGACAATGGGAAAGTGACCTAATCTGTTTGCATTTTCTGTCCTGGTATACAGCCTTAGGAGCTGGGTAGAGCAGAGTTTTTGCTATTGACCTCTAAGATTCTTTCAAACTCTTAAGTTCTTCCTCCTATGATCCTATCTTGTGTTACTATTACTAAGTCCTGAAACCCAATGCCTTCCTGGGATTTTGAGTAGAGACTCTTAGCTATGCAAGTAGCATGTATTCTTTTCTCCATAAGAGAGTGCTGGCTTCTATCTATTTTCTTATCCTCTGTCATCCCATGACATTGGTGGATAAGGCCTGCTCTTGTTCAGAAGAAACACTGACATCCTAATATCACTAAGTCTTTGGTTTGTATTCCACCTTCCTATTCAAGCCTGTCTAGCTAGATTCTTGAGGAAATGCCTTACTAAAATGTAGGTTTCTCTTCTCTTTCTTTTTTTTCTTTTAAATTTTTTTATTCTCATTTTGTACAAATGTTTTTTTTTACATTAATAAAATATTCTTGTTTACAAGTAAACAAAATACCCCTCCTCCTCCTCCATGAATATAGATAGACTTGTTTGGGCAAAAAAAGTAAAGGGGAGAGGAAAAAAATTAAAATAAAAAATAATAATAGTAATAATTGTAGGTATGGCCAGGTGGCGCAATGGACGGAGCAACAGCCCTGGAGCCACGAGCACCCGAGTCCACATCCAGCCTCGTAAACCCAACAATCACCCAGCCCGGTGACATGCAAGCCACCCGATCCCCACTGCCCTGCAAAAACCAAAAAACAAAAAAAAGAAAAAAGAAAAAAAAGACCCAAAATAAAATAAAATAGTAGGGGTGGCTGGGTGGCAGACAGAGCATTGGCCCTTGGGCCAAGGAGCACCTGGGTCCAAATCCGGCCCCAGACACCCAAACATCACCCCGCTATGTGGCCCCAGGCAGGCCATCCAGCCCTACTTGCCCTGCATCCTCCCCCAAATAATCATAACAAAAAATGTGCTTGAGTCTTTGTTCCAACACCAACAACTCTGTCACAGGTGGATCTCATTCTTTATGATAAGTCCATCACAAAAGTTATTTCCATATTTTTCCACCTTTGCCATTGCTGATCACAACTCCCTCCTTTCTTATTTCTCCACTACCATGTACTCTATTTTCTCTCTCCTTTCACTATGACTCTGCTGTAGGGTAGCTGAGTGGTGCAGCAGACAGATCCCTGGTCCCGGGGCCAAGAAGCCCTGAGCCCCATACCACCCCTTAGGCCCAGAATCCGCCTGGCCCTGTGGTCCTGGGCAGGCCTTCCATTCCCAGCCCCTTACAAGAAGTAAGAAAGAAAATGTGTTATATCTGGCCACTCTCCCCCCATGGTCCATCCTCTCCTCCTTTATTCACATCCCCACCCCTTCCCCCTGCTCCCCCCTCCATATGTCTATACCCCATTGAGTATATTTGCTGTTTCCTCTCCTAGCCATCGATGATGAGAGCAAAATTTCCCTCATTCCCCCTTGCCTGCCCCATTCCATATCATTGCAATAGCTCATTGTAATAAAAAAAAAACATCTTATGTGAAATATCTTGGACTATTCCCCCTCTCCTTTTTCTTTCTCCCATTCCATTTCCCTTTTTTTCTATTGACTCCATTTTTACACCATATTTTATCTTCAAATTCAGCTTTCTCCTGTGCTTCAACTATAAAAGCTCTCTCTACCTGCTCTATTAACTGAGAAGGTTCATATGAGTATTATCAGTGTCATTTTTCTATGCAGGAATACATGCAGTTCATCCTCATTAAGTCCCTCATATTTCCCCTCTCTCCTCCAATCTCCATGCTTCACCTGGGTCCTGTATCTGAAGATCAAACCTTCTGTTCAGCTCTGGCCATTCCAAAAGGAACCTTTGAAATTCCCCTGGTTCATTGAAAGTCCATCTTTTTCCCTGGAAGAGGACATTCAGCCTTGCTGGGTAGTTCATTCTTGGCTGCATTCTAAGCTCTCTTGCCTTCCGGTATATTGTATTCCAAGCCCTACGAGCTTCCAATGTAGCTGCTGCTAAGTCCTGTGTGATCCTGACTGCAGCTCCACAATATTTGAATTGTGTCCTTCTGGCTGCTGGTAATATTTTCTCTTTGACTTGGGAGTTCTGGAACTTGGCTATAATATTCCTAGGGGTTGGTTTTTTGGGATCTCTTTCTCTGGGGGATCGGTGGATTCTCTCCATTTCTACTTTGCCCTCTGCTTCTAGAATATCAGGGCAATTTTCCTGTAGTAATTCTTTGAAAATGATGTCAAGGCTCTTTTCCTGATCACGACTTTCAGGTATTCCAATAATTTTTAAATTATCTTTCCTAAGTCTGTTTTCCATATCAGTTGTTTTTTCAATGAGATTTTTCAGATTTTCTTCTAATTTTTCATTTTTTTTTGGTTTTGTAGTATTGATTCCTGATTTCTGTTAAATTCATCAATCTCCCTGAATTCTATTCTTTGTCTGAAGGATTTGTTCTCCTCAGAGAGTTTTCTTATCTCTTTTTCCATCTGGCCAATTTTGCTTTTTAAAGCATTCTTCTCCTCAATAACTTTTTTGAACTGTTCTATCCATTTGACCTAAGCTGGTTTTTAGCATGCTATTTTCTTCAGCATTTTTTTGGATTTCCTTGACTAAGCTGCTGACTTCATTTTCATTTTTTTCCTGCATCTTGTTCCTTTCTTTTCCCAGTTTTTCTTCCAACTCCCTCATTTGATTTTTAAAGTCTTTTTTTCAGCTCTATCATAGCCTGAGCCCAATTTCTGTTTTTCTTGGAGTCTTTAGATGCAGGAGCTTGTGCTTCCTCATCTTCAGACTGAGTATTTTGGTCCTTCTTGGGCTCATTTGCAAAATATTTCTCAATAGTCTTCTTTTTGTTTCTCTGCTTGCTCATTTCCCCAGCCTGGGCCTGGTTTGGGGTGTTTCTTGAGCTTTTGGGACACTCCCACAAGGGTCTCATTGTGTGAGGTTCTGTCCTCCCTCCTGGTCTGTGAATGACCATAAGCACCCCCCTCTGCCAAGGGGCTGAGGTGGGGGGGGGGGCTGCTGTTCTATGGGGGGGCCTAGACTGTGGTCCGGTTCTGAATGTGGTCAGAGCCCCAGAGTCCTGTTTCAGGGGCAGAGGACAGAGCTAGGAAGTCTCTCTTCACTCCCCTCCCTCAGCTCAATGGGCTCATGCCCTGGGGGCTCCTGCTTACCAGCTCAGCCTGCTTCTGTTTCCTGGATCAGGGCTGGGGAAAGACAATGCTGCTTGCTGTGTGCCCTGAGGGCTGGAAGAGGTCCCTGCTGTTCCCCCACTTTGTGCCTGGTGCTCCTCGGGGTGCAACTCAGGAGACTCCACCGCTGCTGTGAGCTGAGACCCCCAGTGCCCTGGGGCTGCCTCCAGGAAGCTGAGGCTCTTTGGCTCTGGTGGGTCACCCCTCTGGCGGGCCACCTCTCTGACCCCGGGGAGCAGAGCCTTTCTGCTCTTTTCCAGGTTACCTTGAGAAGGAGAACTGCCTCATTGGGTCCCTTTGTGGGTTCTGTCTCTCGAAAGTTTAGTTAGAGTCCTTAGCTGAGGAATTTTATCAGAGAGCTCCTAAGACTGGATCCCTTCTTGTCTCCATCTTGGCTCTGCCCCCCGGTTTCTCTTTTCAAAAGAAAATTTTGCATCACAGAGTTCAATTTCCTTCACACAGTTCATCCTGCCATTGCAATGGCACCCTTTATCCTTGAGGAGAAGAAATTCCTGACATCCTGATCCAATAAATTTCCACTTGAGCTGTATTACCCAAAATGGAGGCTCCAACTTTAAACTTTGTGGTTGTTATATAATTTTGTCCAATTTATTATGACCCCATTTGAAGTTTTTGCGACAAAAATAGCAGTGTGTTTTGTTTTTCCTTCTCCAACTCATTTTATAGGTGAAGAAACTGAAGCACACTATGTTAAATGACTTGCCCAGGGTCACCAGGTAAGGATTTGAGCTAGATTTGAGCTCAGGAACATTTCTTCCAGACTCCAGACCCAGCATTCTATCCACTGTGCCACCTTTCTGCCTCACTTTGTGTGTCATCACTATTCAAACCCAAACCTGTTCTACCTCTATGTCCTTGAACTCTGGAAATACACTCTGTTATGATTTCTTGACTTTTCTTCTGCATCACTTCTGAACTTTTTTTTTAATTTTAAGATTCAGACCAACCTTAAGACCCATCCATGGCTCATTTTCTGGCTTTACTTTCCTTTATTGTCAATATTTACCTAAATGTCAACTAGTTCAAGGATGAACTGTCTACAATCTTTGATTCTCTTCCCCTCATTTTGTCATCCATGACATGTTAGTCCTCATCCCTGGATCACACCTGTCATTTGCCTTCTTCACCGAACAGCTAGTATGAGTTTGCACAAGTAAGCTTATGGGGACTACTATAAATTCCTGTAATATAATTTCAACTTGACTCTCCCTGCCACATAGCAATTGCTTTCTTTTAACCAACCCTCCCTGCAGGATCTATTCCAAACCTTCTCTTCCTTTCTCAAGACCACAGTTCTTAGCTTTTTATTCTCTCATCAGAGGACCTTGCCCCCTTCTTTTCTGAGGGTCATCTATCTTTTACTCCTTCATCTACCCTAGGTCATACCTGAAAACCCCTTTTCATTTTTACTCTTTCTTACTTTACTCCAAAGTTGGATAGAGAGGTAGCAACTCTCCTTACCCAGAATTAACTTTCCAATTGTATCTTTGAGTTCGTTTCCCACTGTCTGTTCCCTTCCAACTTGATGGTCCTGCTAAATCAATCATTTTCTTTCTCACCTTTAATTTTACTTATCTGTTAGTTCTTCCCTCTCTGTCAGAAGAAAAAAGAAACTATCTCCTTTTGGACCTGCCATTTTTTCAAGCAATGCATTTGTTCACTTTTGTTAAAAAAAAAATCTTGTTGGTTTCACTTCCTCACCACTCACTCATTTCTCAGTTCTTTACTATCTGACTTTCCAAACCTACTATTCAAAGAAAAATATTTATATACTTACAGGTACAAGAGACTTTAGAGGCCAGTGAGTTCAATTTCCTCCTTTTTTTACACGTGAGAAAACAGATCCTAAAAGAAGTTGTGACTTTCCCATTTTTCATCTTCAAGCAGATGACTCCCGAATCTATCACCTTGTTCCTATTCTTTTTATTAAATACTGAATCTCCAACTGTACCTCATTCTATCTCAACTTCAACATGGCTCAAACTGAATTCAGCTTTCTCCCTAGAAAACTCATCTGTCCTCTAAAAGTTCCTATTTGAAGACAATAATTACCCTCCACCTCGCTCAGATGCATAAACTCACAATAGCATTTGACTCTTTTCCTTCAGCTTCTATATCCTACCAGTGGTCAAATCCCATCATTTATAAATCTGCTATCTCTCTTTTGCTGTCCAGTCCCATAGCAACTGCCTTTTACAATTTTCCTAGGTAAGAGTATATCAATTGATTCTTCTGTATCTTCTATCTCCTGTTTTTCATCTTTCAAAAAGCTGAGAAAATAATCTTTGTAATTGCCCTGTTCAAAAATCTTAAGTGGTAGCCTATTGCCCTCTGAATATAGAATGTAGCATTTAAGGAACCCTGAAATCTGACACTTGTTTATAATTTTACATTCAGATTACTTTCTTTTTGTGACTCCTTAAGATCAGTGATTATTTCTTTTTTGATATTTTTTAATATTTCTGCCTTTAGTGCTTTAACTACAGTAGTATTTAATAAATGTCTGGTGATTGAATTCATAACTAACTCACACAACAAATAGTTCCTTGAATTTAGTGTTTTGTCTACTGCTTCTGAACATTCACCACAATGTAATCCTGGTTTCTAAGAATATATACCCTCCTTATCTTTGCCTTTCAAAATCCTTTTCTTCCTACCAAACACAGGATACATTTCACTTCTACCGTGAAATCTTTTCTGACCTCTATTCTTCCACACTTAGAAACTTAGCGTTCTCTAGTTCTTATAATTTCACAGAGAATTTTGGATAAGTTTACCTTTCTGTTGTTCAGTCACTTCAGTCATATCTGACCGTTATAATTACATTTAGAGTTTTCTTGGTTGAAAAAAGTACTAATATACTAATTAGTATTACTAATATTAATTAATCAATTAATTACTAATATTAATATTACTAATATACTATTTCTTCTCCAGCTTATTTTACAAATGAAGAAACTGAGTAAATGGGGGTATGGGACTTGACCAGGCCACCCCAGTTAGTAATGTCCTACTTTAAACTCAGGTTTCCCTTACTCTAGGCTCTGCACTCTTTCCATTGTACCTAGTCAAGCAGCTACCACTCTCTACCTTGTAGTATCCACAAAGATTGTTATGGCGCTGTTAATCTCTCCAGCACTAGATTGACTTTTATGACTGATATCCATAACACCTGTAACAGTTACAACTTGATTAGTGTGAATAAAGAAGCCAAGCAGGGGGTCACATTATTTGAAATCTAAATGCTTATTTCATTTAACTAGAGCCAATTTCCAAAATTTACTTTATTATAGTTTTACATTCTATGAATTAAAAGCATGTGATCAATGCAGGAAATGTTATTTACTAATCGGTGACTATCAGTAATATATTCACTTGAAAGGAATTGATTAGAAGAAGATTTCTGTCTTCTGGGGATCTTGAGATTAGATATAGTAGACCCAAACTCAAACCAGGCATGGAGGTGGCCATTGATGAACTTAAACAGATGTCCATCAAGTCTTCAGGAGAATTGGAAGCTGAACTTCACCTAAAGGGAAAAATTAGCAGTAAGCACAGCTAAATGGATGAATATTGAAAATCACCTTTGCATGTAACTGGAAAAATAATAAAAAAGATAAAAATAAAAGATCCATAATGATGTCTAGCATCTCACTTGAAGTTTCACTTAAGTGTTGATGATGTCTGTCCTTCATTCTTGAAGAATACAATGATATCAGTGAGATGGTACATTAACAAGCAAGGCAATTGGATCTGAATGAGGGGAGTGCTGTGCTGTTATCAGCCTCACTTTCTCCAGAGACATTTGAATCCAGTGGTCAGACAACTGGAGATGGCCCAGGATTCGAGGCAATCAGAGACTTGCCCAAGATCACACAGCTAGTAAGTGTCAAGTGTCTGAGTCCAGATTTGAACTTAGGTCCTCCTGACTCCAGAACTGATGTGCTATCCACTGCATCACCTACCTGACCTGTGTCAATTATGACTGTGATACCAAACTTCAGGGATATCTGAGTAAGCTTTAAATCTAACTTTAGTCCTACCTTTAGTGTCTTCAATTGACAAGAAAAAGATCTATATTGGATATTTTCACCTAATACTCATTTTAATACATACATATATATATATACACATATTTAAATACATGCAGAGTTGCAGGGTTCAATAACTAACAATAGTAGCTGTCAGGACAGGATGATATTATCTAGATAATATTATCTAGTTTGCTACAATGATACCACCTAGTGATTCAGTGACATTATTACCAGGACCCCACAGAGCAATTTACAGGAAAACAAAGTCTTTGCGTTCCAGGGGCAGCATGATCAAAGGAGAAGGGTTTGAGAGGAAGGATCATACTGACAATTAGTCCACTGAGAAACAGGTTTTTGATATACCGAGTTGTGATATTCTGTTACCAGAAATTATATGCTGGTGCTTGCCCAGTTGTCTCTCTTATATGGGAGGAAAAGAAATCAATTCAAAGGTGAACAGACTCTCACAGCATCCAGAACATCCCCGATTGTCTTATTTCCTTTCAAATCAAGCTATGGGATGGAATAGTTCTGGAAAAGGCAAGTTGGGGGGGGTCTTCCATATAATACCCCTCACTATAAGAAGCGATTGTGCAAGTCATGCCACCATTAATTTGGTTGGCATCGTCATCTTCAAAACTGAAGGGCACATGTTATTATTAGTTTGATAAGGTAGTTGTTTGAAAGTATTAACCAGATATCCAGTTGTTGTTTTTTTCTTTATTCTTGAAGAAGGTAATAACATCATGGATGTGATGCCATGACATGCATTTTTTTAATTAACCACTCTAATGTCACATGAATTACCAAATTTAGTCTGTAATTTGAGACATGCTGAGAAAAGTGTTTATCTTGGAGAAATATTTCTTTTTGCTTCTTTTTGATCTAAACTTTCAATAGATTTCTTTATTCTTGACTGTGTATCTTCCAACTACTTCCAACTACTAACTACCAGACGTTTCCATCCAAGTCTTTCACATTTCTAACATAATTTCATTGTATAATGAGTCATCTGACTCTGCTTTAGTTTATTTCAAACTGATTCTCCAAGCTTAGTTAGCCACCTCTTTTGGTCCCAATTAAATCATCACTCTCAAGGGGTATGAGCTCTATTCTTCAATTACAAGACAATAATGTAAGTGCTGTGAGCCTGTCTATTCAAAATGAGGTCACCAGAGCTGACAGATAACCTTTTTAAAAATTGCCTTTTAATTTAAGTGCTTAAATCAACTAAAAATTCTAACTGATTAATGATTCATGTTTTGTAAGATCAACTTGAAAAAGAAAGAATGGCAGGATGCTATTGCATTTTTAATGGATCTAAAGAAAAATAGTGTCTGGCTTCAATAATATTTTTACTGATGCCTAAAAAAATGCCTATATTTGATAGTATCTCTGGTTGGAAGGTTCTGTATTGGAAAGTAGCTCAGATATTGTCAGAACAAAAGTGATTAATTATGCTCCAAAACGCCTGAGCATATACACTGAAGATGTGTACTTACAATTCCTTTGATTCACAAAGGAAAGACTTTTGTAAAATGAAAACTTTCAGATTATATTAGATATTATCTGTTTTTGCTCAGTTTAGTTTCTAGCTCTAATTTAAATCCCTTTTATCTTTGTTCTTTGAATATGTCAGGCATATTCATTTGTTAAAGTTTATTCCAGTGTAAGAGGAAAAGATACATTTTTTCACATATATCTGTGTTATTGTATTTTACTAATGGAACAAAGCTAATTTATGTGTAGTAAGCACATATGTTTGTGAAACTTTGTCACTGTGATTCATTCATTCAATAAGCATTGATTAAATCTATTAAATGTTAATATTAGTGACATATAGACAAAAATGAAATAAGCCCCATCCTTAAGAAGCCTACATTCTTTTGGGATGCATATATGGAAAGAGTGAATACAAAAATATGAAAAAAAGTAAATATCAAATAAAATATCTGGAGGAGTTAGGGAAAATTAATGTGTGTGTTTGTATGCCTATAGATCTACATGTCTGTGTAATAGCTGCAGTATACCCTACTACATGATGCTTATTTTTAATTGTATTAATATAATCTTATAATCTTTATATGGCAACATAGTGGCAGATAATATTAATATTGGAAACAATTGAGAGTCACATATAGACTTATTTGTTATATTCTTTTTTTTTCCTTTTTTTTTTTTTAGGTTTTTGCAAGGCAAATGGGGTTAAGTGGCTTGCCCAAGGCCACACAGCTAGGTAATTGTTTTGTGTCTGAGACCAGATTTGAACCCAGGTACTCCTGACTCCAGGGTTGGTGCTTTATCCACTGTGCCACCTAGCCACCCCTGTTTGTTATATTCTAACCTGTAAAATCAGGCCCCTTGAAATGTTAGAAGATAAAGACTGTATGGCCTCATGTAACATAGCAGACAAGCCTTGTGTCCATGCTATTTAATCAATCAAGTGTGATCCCTCTATGCTGTAAAGTCACAGAAAAAGATAAAGGAAAAGATATTTCACATAGCTGTGGAGTAGACCTATGACTCTCTTGAAACTGTGATGATCAAATAGGCTGGTAGGTTGATTCCATTGAATGTTTCGATAAGGACATGACTTCATCAGTTTTGTCTGAGAGAGTAATGATGCAACCCTCATGTTAATTTCACCAATTAACTGATTAAAATAAAACATAATAAAACTTCTACTCATATTGGATTTTGATTTATATTTGATATGTCAGTATGGAGAACTCCCAGTATGGAAACTCCCTTTACAAATTTCACTTTTCAGAATAGTTTCAGAGTGGTCATAGGATATTAAGTGATCTAGCAAGGATAACAAAGAAAATTTGCATCTTGGCAGGACCTGATTCCAGGTCCCAACCTTCTTTCACTAGGCCATGTTGAATCTCTCTTTACCTATAACAAATGTTAAGAAATTACTAAAATTGATGTCAGCATGTGATACTGCTCTAAAAGCTTTTTTCCATCCATATCCAATCTTTTTATTATTATTATTGTTATCTTCATGGCACACAAACTTGGAATGGATGGATGATAGGGGTAGGAGAGTTAGGATGATTAACATTTAACATTTTTAATGAAAATCTAGAAAATTGTAGAGTATGAATAATTATCCCAAATTCTAGTTAGTTAATTTTATGTCTTGCCCCACCAAAACCATAAATTTATTGTCTCAGATATTGTTGCTAATGCTGATGCTATTGCTAAACCAAATATATTTATTATCTCATTTGATCTTCACAATAGTCTTAAGAGGTAGCTGTTTTTGGTGCCCCCTTTTTACTGATGAGGGAATTAAGGAATACAGCTATAAATACAATTGCCCAGGGTTATATAGTTAATACCTATCTCTGAAACTGAATTTGACTTGGGTCTTCATGCTTCCAGTTTCAGCACTGCCACTTAGCTGGAGTAGATATATTTATTTAACTAATTGTATCTAAGGAATTCTATTATTTTTTTCCTGTCTGATATCAATTTAAAGAATTTTTTGTGATGTGTAAAATTTCAAATATTTAGCAAATAAAAATGATTTTTAATTTTAATAAAAATAAGTAGATAATTCTTATGATGAATTGTGTAGCATTTTCCCATATAACACATAGTTTTCATACAGTTAAGCATTGGAGCAGAGTATTAAAATCTGTTAATTATAAAATAACAAAAGATCTTTTTATATAATACATAGGAGATTTCAATTACCAGATCAACTTTATTAATCTATCCTTTATTACAAAAGCAACAAAATCAATAAATCTAAGAAATATTTTGATAGATTAATATAATATCCTTATTTTTGTACTCTTGATCATATGAAATAAAATTAGAAACTAACATCAAAGGACAAAGTAAGAACTAATTTAGCCCCTCCATAATTCTTATAGATAATTTCATTTTGTGTAAACCAACTCAGATTATAATTAACTGACTTAGAAACATTTGCCCTTGAAAACAGGCAGAAATATTTAAACTTTACTAAATTCATTTTGAAACAAATTATAATATAGAATCTCTATCCCTGAGAAATGAATTGAGTTCCTTTCTGATGTTTGGTTTTTGGATTTTTTAAAATCTTAGCATATCTTGAAGAAATAATGCTACACGAGGCATTCATTATTGTTTCTAGAAATATATTGAATATTTGTCATGTAATTCTGCCAGAAATTTAAATAAATAAAAAATTACTGTCAAGATAAGTATATTAATTGAGTTTTGTATTTTTTAAAAAATTGTTCTCTCACATCCTTTCTTCTTATGGCTTACCCTAATTTTTATTCAGTTCTTGGCCTCCTCTAGGTTTTTCTTAAACATTTTTACTTAAGCATCTGCAGAGATCCAATCTCATGACTTTGACCATTTCTTTTATTAGAAGCTGTATCACTTACAGTAGAAATTACAGTGAAAAGAGTTCTTGGGAATTAACATCAGAGAATTAGGATTGCTATCCTATCATTTGTGTCACCTTGCACAAATAACTTAACCTTTTCTTATCCTCAATTGATAAAAAAAAAGAAAAACAAATTAAAAAGGAATTGGCCTAGATGACCTCTAAGATACTATCTAACTTTAAATCTATGATCCTAGATGTCAATAAATCTCATATTAGCATCTTTGCCATTGACCTCTCATACATATCCCCACCAGCTTAAATAGCACCTCTATTTCTATTCTATTTTTATTATATAATCATATAAAATTTAACATATAAGATTGATTGCTCATAATTCTGTTTGTAATTTCCTCTCAATTATTTTAAAAGAATGTTTTTGTTTTTTGTTTTTGTTTTCCCCCCAACTCTTCTATTATTGTTACTTGGAAGACCTTTCTGCCATTGTTCTAATTCCAAATTTTGCATGATATTTGAAAATTCTTCTGCCTTCCAGATCCAAAATACTTGGCTGAGAAGTTTAAGTTGAACATAATTGAAAATAGGAAGACACTGAGATTCTTGAACAGAGAAGGTTCATAATGAAAATAATGTTTAGGAACAAATTATTACAGCTTTTGAACATAAAGCCGAATATGTAGGAATATGAAGAGAAAGGGAAACTGCTTAGAATGTATTCAAGATGCTTTGACAACTAACTTTTTTTAATCTTTCCATTTTTTAAATTTCACTTTAATATGGACTTTGCTTTATTCAGTTCAGTTAAACAACTAATTTAACAACCACTTCAATAAGCCAGTTCATTCTGTTTGTGGACTACTTCTATTTTCAATTTTCTCTGTCTGTGATGTTTTATTTGTCATTTTCCAATTCTTTTTTATTTTCCAAATTGAACTGCCATCTAACTTTATTTTATAGTCCAGTTAAAACTATATCTTATAAAGAATTAGTAAAAGAACTAGTAGCATTTAATCTGGGCCAGAGAAATCTTAATCAAAAGACAAGATACAACAGCAGTTTTAAAATATTTTCTTTGAGATTCCATAGGACAGAACTATGATCAATGGTGTAGAGGCTAGAGAAAAAAAAAACTATTGGCTCAATAAAGGAAGATCAATTGAAGCTGTTTAGAAATGAAACAGAATACTTTAAGAATGAATTTCTTATCATTGGAGATTTTCTAAAAGATTTTGGATGGTCGCTTAATAGAAGTTAATAGATAATAGATTTATTCTTTGGCTAAAATTTAATCTTTAGATCCTCTACTAACCTCTCTAACTTTTCATTTTCACTGGCTATCCCTCAATGCTTGCAATGCTCTCTTCTCATTTATATTTTCTAGCTTTTCTATTTTCCTCAAATCCCATCTAAAATTCCCATTTTGTAGAATGTCTTTCCCAATCCCCTCTTAATTCTATTATTTTCACTCTGCTAATACCTCCAGTTAATTCTGTATATGGCTCATTTATATATACTCATTAGAATGTTGTATCCCCAATAACATTGTGAGCTCCTTGAGAGCAGGAATGGTCTTTTACTTTTCCTTGTATTCCCAGCACTTAGTGGAGTACTGGCTACATATTAGATTATCTATCAGTGTTTATTAACTGCCAGATTCTATGGTTACATGTATTTTAGTGAAAATGGCCAAGAGCATCTGTAAATAAACATTAAATGGAACATTATAATCATTGATAGGCATCCATCTAGCTGAATGAAAATGAATAAACTTTAAATATGGGTTATCCCTTTAATTGTTTATTTTCTGGGCTCTGTTTTCTCTACATAATCTCTCTCTCTTGATACACTCATCTTTTAAACTTCTTTGTTTTTGTCGAAGGAATCATTATTCTTGAAATTTCCCAGTTTTCCCTCCTTAATTTTCTTCATTTTTACATTTACAATGAGTTGCCAAATATTGCCATTTCTATATCTATAGAATTTCTTGCAACCAATTCCTTCTTCCGACACTACTATCATTTTAGTGATCTAGTACTTCTCACTAAGGCTGTCTCTGACACTTTGCCAATATGAAATAGATTTCTTCTTTCAGCCTTTAATTTGAAATTTTGTTGATTCACAACTCACACTAACAACCTTGTTTTCAATTTTATCTTTACTCCGTATATGCTTTTATATAGAATGACTCTTTCCCGCTGCAATTTAAGCTCTCTGAGAGTAGGGATTAGCTTCTTTTTTGACTTTGAATGCCAGATACCTATTAAAGTATAGTACTTCAACACAAGATTACTATATGTTATGTTAAAGGCAAATGAGGTTATATGATGCGATCTTATATTAAAAAAAAAAAAACTGGTAGCTAAAAACAGGGTTTATTTAATCTATCTGATACCTTAAAGTTGTAGCTTTATAAACTGAGACGCCTGGTGGTGATATCGCTGATATCACAAAGAAAGGAAATAGCAGGTCCAGATTTGGAAATTTTGCATTCTGACTTCATATTCTCTATTCTCTCAAGCACACTAATTACTGTGTTGAATTCTCTTATATGATTCTGTCACTCTCCTAAAAAGTTCAAGAAAAGATGCATAGGAAGTTTGAATAAATGACCTTTTCAATTTTTAAATTCAGTGGTTAAAACATTCTAAGTCA